>NW_017296059.1:1772665-1916660 GCF_001594075.2 Trachymyrmex cornetzi
CGCCCGACGGAACACACGGAAATGGAACTTGGAAGGCCGGGACCGGAAGTGCAGTCCAGTGCAGTGGAGTGTGTTATTATGGCGGTGTTTGACAAGTGCGAACGATAGATTGTGACAGATTCGGGCGCGTAAACGACGCGGGCGAAGAATAAACATCATGTCGCGTCCGTTTATGCCCACGGTCGTGAAGACCGTTGTCTCGTCGAAGCAGTTGACAATGCAAAACGATCGACGACTAACATAACTTGCGTCATGACGGTGGATTCTGTGTCTATAATGCAGTGGCTGAAGGCGCGGCACATTGCCAAATACGCGCGAGACGTGGTCGTCGAGGAAGACGGCGGTGAAAATATCGGTATTGAATGTGAGTTCTCTCTATTTTCATCCCAAAAAATGTCGGGATGATCCATGACATTTCGATGTTCTCGCGAATCTCGGGGGAGAAATATGTTCGTAGTCGGTTAGGTTAGGTGAAACACGCGGTGAAATCGAAAGTCGATTCGAATATTCGAATATCGGGACTTTATTTCTTCTCGCGAAAGGCAAAACAGTGAAATCTGTGGTCTGTTTTTTTCCGATAAACTTCCTGGGACGTGCATTATTCCGGGTAGAATGAATATAGAGAGGGTAGCGAACATGTAACTTTTTCTTTAGAGCGAAAACGTAAAGAGTAAAAATTTTTATATTTTTGTATGGACGTACATATACACACACATCGTACAAAAAATTTTCACTTGTCATATTTCCGCCTCAGGGAAAAAGTTACATGATCGTTATCCAGACGTTCGGTTTTTTCTGGACCTATTCTGTTTTTTAAAGCGTCCGGGAATGTTTGGCCGGATATTCAGCGTGTCCAAGGAGTACTTTAAATTTTCATTGTCATTTTGAGAGAGAAAGAAAGAGGGAGAAAGAGACCAGAAATTAAGACCATCTTGCACATTGTTAAACGGCTTTAATATAATATAATAATAATAATTTTCAAATTTTCTATCGAGTACATAGTAAATTAATAATGATTTAGTGATTAGTTTTTTGCTAATATTAAATACATGTTTTTATGTTTTTAGGATTTTTTAATGTATTCTTTTTCTTTTACTCCTCTCTCTCTCTCTCTCTCTCTCTCTCTCTCTCTCTCTCGTGTTTATAAATATATATAACTTATTTTGTATTACAATTTAAATGTCCTTTTTTTTTGTTCTACTTTTAAGTCTAAAATCTGGCAACACAATGATTTTCCAACTGAATTGCTAGCTGGATTAAATTTTTGCCATCATATTGACTGCGGTGCTGACAGTGCCAAATAATTGTTTTGGATAATAATTATTTTGGATAAATTAAACATTACATTACTCGGATATTTATAATCTTAATCTTTATGTTTACAGTTGTACTATTAATTGCGAAATATTCTAAATATTGACACATATTAGATAACCGATATTTATAGTAAATTTATAGTGAATAATTTTAGCTTCCTCGTGATTTAAAAATGCGATATAAGTTATGTTAATGCGAATAAAATTTAACTTTCCGTCAAAACTTCCGTTTGCGAAGAAAATACTAAATGAGACAATTTAATTGATTCATGTAGATGACACGTTGTATAACATGGAATTAGGAGGATGGCATTATCTACGAAATTTCAAACAAGTTCGTGCGATTTACTACCGTACGCCATCCAGATTATACGTATTACGACGCAAGGAATATTACGCAAGGCGGATTGGTTATTCATGTTATTCACGTTGAACTTTTCGCTCTGGTATTCAAAAGGAAGCTAATGGAAAATTAGGATTCGACGCATTGAGTGTTATTATTGAGAAGGCCATTAATGTGAGTACTTTTATTTTAAGCAATATTTATAAACGTTTATGTCCTTTATTTTTTTTTCGATGTCAATCTGGAATGTTATGGACATAATTAACACAGTCACAACGACGATTATTTAATTCATATAAAATAACATTATATTTTGATATCGATATTATTAATGTATTAAATTTCTTTATCTCCCTTAAAATATTTTCACACGCATCGATTTACATTTCTTAATTTCTTTTCCGACTTGCAATCTGTATTAGATTCTTGCATGTTCTATTTTACGATTTATTTTTAATATACAGAATATCTTCAATTTTCTAAGAGCATTATAATTAAAATCGAAAATTTTCTTATGAAAAGTTTCGATTATTTTCGAGTTACAAACGATCAAAGAAAATCAGTAGTATTACATAAAATTCACGCTTTTAAACCCGTTAGATAATCTATAATTCACGTAAGATTTCAAAACAATTCTTAATTAATAACTTTATTTTTTAAATATATATATATATTTATTATATATATAAAATATATATGTATATATTTTATATATTTTTATGTACTCTAATTTTTTACAAATATTTCGAATATTACGTGCGATGAATAAAATTCTATTCTGAATTTTGTACATAAATAATTATCGAATTTATATTACGCAGTTGATAAATGACTAATTATTGCGATTAATAAATACATGTTAAAATAGAGTTCTTTAATTATTATCACTATACTCTCTAATTAAACGCGTTGCAACTCGATGACAGTTCGTCCGGTATCAGTTTAGCTAACGACCAAAAAATATGATTAACTTTCACAACCTTTAATTACGCATTTCAACTAAAAATTCACCTCACATCACGAGATTAATTAAATGGTGCGTACATTTAATTGGAATTGGAACTGCCTGAAAATGAAAATTAAATGATACACTCGTAATTTTGTACGCGTAAATCAATCTTGAAATGGAAGGGCGTGTTAATTAATATTATTACTTTATTCTATGATTTATGTATTTTATGTTATCCCGCGCTTTGAAGCGATTTAATTTTAAGGGACAAAAATTTTAAAGCGTAATGTAAGAGATTCCGACTTTAGTTATTTATTTTAAAAAATTTATCACTCGTGTATATCGAAATTAATTAATAATTTATAATATTCTGATTTCGTCCGTTATATTGCATTTATTTCTGTTTCAAATTATGCGTAATATTTATTTGATAAATTAGCTTGGTTGATAAAATTATGGATTGTGGGAATTAATTAATTGTGATTAATAAAAATTTAAATTAGTGTGAGATACATATACAGTCCCTGGCCACATTATTATGACCACTGCTGAATTTTACAATATTTTTATAAGTTGGCAAATTTTTATAAAAAGTGGTAGAAAGATTTGTATTTCATGTGGCAATACTGTTTTTTAAATTACTGCGCATGCAACTGTAACATAGATCGCTATTTTGACATGTGTCAACTGTTTAACCATGCTGAAGTTACATATAATCTCTATTTAGAACACTTTGTCTCGTGACGTAAATTGTTAATATTAATAAAATATAACGGTAGGTTAAATAATAACTTATGTTTAACTTATTTATTTATGCTTTATTAACATGTCTAACAACAATTTATATTTATTTTGCATGTTTTTTAATGTTTTGTATCTGCTTTGGGCATGCATGTTTGATTTGTTTTATTTTTAAAGAATGGATAAGAAAAGCAAAATTTCGCCTATAAAAATAGGTATGATGAAGGGATTATTAGATGCTGGTGATATTTCTCAGCGGGAAATAGCTAAAAGGATGAAGGTTTCTAAGACAACAAATAGAAAAGAGTGCAAAAAGATAAGGTGGTCATAATAATGTAGCCCAGGGACTGTATTTGCAGAAAATAATCGTTGCGGTAAGTAATGCGCTCGAAGACACGCGTACTATTACCAATAAATGCATGTTAATAATAAGTTGTAACGAGGATAGACCATTTTCATTATTTATAGATTACCGCGTCATTTCCTAGAATTGGGGCTAGGCTGTGCGACGCTCGGTCAATAGTCTGTTGCTTGTACGCAAGGTCGACGCGCTATCATTTGCACAACAATCAAACGGACCGGTAGTACGTGGCACGTGTCGCTCCGCATAGTTCGCGTATCTTAATTATTGTTCCTCGAGATGTGCTCGCAGCGAATGCAAATTTCAAAACTTTGGATCATATATCATCGCGTTTTGTTTAATTAATAAGTTAATTTCCAATTAATCTCACCTGTCCTTAATTATATTTTTTGATATTTATCAACTGATAATTAAAATTTGATATTTTATATACATCGGCGATTTAAAAACTTCCCATTAAATTTCATCCATTAGATAAATTTGTAAGAAATGCTGGGCAAATTATCACTTCGTGCGATCGTACTTTTTCCGTATTTCCTCTTTTGTTGCAATGTATCGTGTGATTAATATTGGGAATGTTATGTAAAGAGAGAATATCACGTAGTGTCAATCATTAATCGTGCCACAAGGTTTAATCAATCATGCTACGAAGAGTAAGTACATTTCATATTTGATTGGTTACACGAAATTGATAATGAATTATTATTATTTGCTGATAAATTTATTGATGTTTTTATTTATTACTTATACGGACTAAATCGCCGAAACTTTATCAGTAAATTTAAAAAAATGATTCAATTTGAAATCGTTACTTTCGTCACATTAGTTACGGGTAATAATCAAAAATAATATTATTTCTTCCTTGATAATTTATTTAATTACATGAATATATTTTTGTATTTGTAATAATATACAAAACGCTCGCAAAATCTTAAATTATCTACGTTATGAAATAATTATTTCCCTCGATTGGCAACGCGTTGGGTTAACTCTTTTTTTTTGGCTCTTTGTAGCACAACGTGATTGTAATAACTACATTCCTTTCAATTTTGCAAAAAAGTTAATATGTACACATTTTTAGAAAATTCGTTTTTATTTTTTTCAATAATTTTTTTAAACTTAAGAATAATTTTTTTTATAATTAAAAACGCTCCTGTAATATAAATCAGGGCAGAAAGGGTTAACCTGGTCTCTCATCTCGAACACGATGTGCTCGAATGCTTTCTTTGGCTATCAACATATCGTGTCGCGATGCCATTTGGCACGAATTTCATTACACTTCTATGTAAAGCTATCTTCCTGTTATCGCTTTTGCAGCGAAAAAATTATCCTATCATGTTAACATTACAACGTCTCAAAATTAATTTACGCTAAGGCCGACCACACACGTTCAAGTAAACTTGCACAGGTATGCTTGCGCGAACCACTTGTGCAAGTTTACTTGAACGTGTGCGACCGGCCTAAGGAACTATGTTTTGATGCAGACATTAACACACCCTTGCCGCTCGCAAGGATAGCAACGTTGGCAACTTTATGAATGCGAATTACTTAACTCTTAATTAAGTAGCAATTAATATTTTCTTATAAATACCGTTTCTAAAATGTGACATTTGACTTGACTTTGTGTGAAGTTTGCATAATTCCACATTTTCATTCAGTTCAAAACTGAGCAAAATCCTACGTACACAAAAATCATTTACAAATATACAAAATTGATGAATTGCGAAATCGACGATAAATCCTATTTTGACTGAAAGCGATTTATCGCCGTAATTTTAGTAACTGCTGTTTGCCATTAAACCCCACAATAATTATATTTACACTATTTAGTTATATATTTCTTCGAGTTAACTTCTTGATTTGATTTTATCGTATAAATTCGTACTAAGCCATAGTTTTCTTAGCGATATAAATATTTTCAATCGCGCAATTTCCAATCTCTGTTTTTCATATACGTATAATATACAAAATTTATTTCGCGACCGTAACTTTTCGTTCTGTCTTGTAAATACTGCAACGATTATTAAGAATTCATGAGAAAATACTGTTTAACTTCTTTTCTGCATTTGCTCCCAAAATATTATGTTCGATTTGAGCTTGCCGGGTGAGATCACGGCGATGTCGTTGCTCTCTTGTTTCGATCGCACGATTTCTGTTCGATTTGTAGGTCGCTCTTCTATTAATGACCGACTGACTGGTAGCGACGTCAGTTTTCCGGGCATTTGACGTAAACCCTCCCGAAATTCCCTCGAAAGAGATCTGGCTGTCAAACTGTGCATCTGCCTGGGCGTTTCAACTATCTGTACTTCAGGAGTGGCCGATCTATCCTTGGCATCATCTACTTTCGCCACCTGCGAGACAGAGAATCGATTTGATCCAATATACAAATTGTACTGATGTATGACGCCTATTTTTAAAAATGCTCTATATTAATTCTAAAACTTCTGATGCTAAAAATAGAAATATTCATAAATATTTGTATCATGAATAATATTATTCAAATAAATATTATTAATCTGTCAAATATATGACGTTATAATTTTTGGGAGTGTACTATAATTTAGTTTAATTATTTACTGTGACTGACAAATTTATGCAATAAATTAAATATTCAGAGCAAGAGTGAAGTCTACAGGTTATAGTTCATAAGTCTTTTTCATTTGAATTTGTAGTCATTCAAATTTTGAAAATTCTGGTAAATATTTTACTTGTAGACATTTACTACTCATTTTTCTGTTTCTAAATAAATTCATCTATTTAGTTATTTGTCTATGTATATCTTTTATTTTTATAAATTATGGATGCATATCATTCTTGCTCCGAACAAAAGCATCGAAATTCGATATCGATCCGAGACTAAACTGAAATCTAACTGAAATGGGTATTTCGTTAATTACCAAAGCTCTGTATACTTTCGCGGGCACGGCAGTCTTTTCGGAAGTCTGTCGCTTGCCAAACGCTTCCGCGAGTCTTTTCACTGAGGGCATCATCTGCAATTCTTCATTCGTCTCCCGAGACTGAGCCTTGGTCATAATATATATATCCTCGAAAGATCTTTCGACGTCGGACGAGATTTCATCGTAATCGTTTAGCAGTGAAATGTCATCCTCAATGATCACCTCGCGTTCCTTCACGAGATCCAGTAGATTTATGGCGGTCAGTTCATCCTGTGCGTCGTTCACGTAAACCGGATTCGCATGATAGCATACGTCTTCAGCGACATTTGGCATCGATTTGGCGGATATTAGCTGCGAATTTACCTCCTCGACTTCGTCCCGCAGCTCGTTGAGTCCCCTTGAACTCCTTGCGAAATCCTTGCAGCCGAATGATCTCGGCGTGTCGATCAGATATTCTTTATATTCATGTTTAGTCAGATTTGATTTGTCGTTGTTCCGCATCGGTTGGTCCAATTGATTATTGGAGTGAGCGCGACGCAGGCCGTTTTGATAACCGAAAGAGCTCAGGTCCAGTCTATTCACCATTCTTTGTTGGCGGATTTGTTGAGACTTCTTATCCGAAAACTCATTCTCGAAACCGTACGCTTTCAAGTCGATCTTCCGAACTTTTCGCTCCTTATCATTCTTGTGTTCATCCTCAATACTTTGCTCCTGATTATTAAGCTTGGCATTAATCTCATTTTTGTTGTTTTTTCTCTGATTCTCCAGAATGTCGTCCGTTTGTTGGCGGTCCTTGCATGTCGTTTCATCAGGCGTGTCTTTCTCGCTTTTGACTTTCTGACAATCGACGGGAGTACGCGAATTTATGGCGTAATTATTCGTTTCGAAACTAATTATTTCGACGTTGTTCTGGCACCATGAGGCCGGCATCATATCTTTGTCTTCTTGCAGGATCGAAATACTATCGTCGGTCTCTTTAGACATAGGTAGTCGTTCTTCCTGGAACATATGAAGAATCGACTGATGTTACCGATCTAATGTAGGATTCATTCGAAAACTGCGTAATTTGTGTTGTATGTTGAATGTTTGTTATTCTTTTTTTTTTACTTTCTCTTGCATGCTGCAAGTTACAAAATTCCTGTTCCTTTTCCTTTTACCTTTCTTTTTCTCTCTTGTGAAACTATCATACGATTAATATTATTGTCTGTAATATTTGTAATATTTTTAATATAAATGACAATATTCTTAACATAAATTTAATATTTAACGCTATAATAATATTAATAGTGATATCGTAAGTAAAAATTTTTTTAATATTATGGTTAGTACGATTTTTACATGATCTGTAATATTATCGATTTTGAAAGAAGTAAATGACAATAATTATTAATCATATGGACACTTTTTTGCTCAATACATACCAGTCGCGATTTTATTAACGGATGAAATTTTTTCTGTTCTTTTTTGTATTTAAGATCAAGTTTAAATTCTCGATATTAATATGGAATATGTAAATTGTACGCAAATATGTAAATTTTGATGAAAAAATTTTCGAACTTGAGTGTTAGAGAAGAGTATAACAATTTACGCGCTACATTAGAGAATATCGAAGTTTTAGACATTTCTTATTTACATAAAAAATTTAGAAGAATAGCAGCATGGACTAATATGTTTTAAGCATACTCATGCATTTGCTTTTGCAAATTAAGAATAAGCTGTTTCTATTAATACGTTCAAAAAACCTTTTTATTAATGTATTATGTAATCTTTATACGTTGTAAATTAATATTATGCAATATTATTTGTTAATATGATTATATATAAGTAGCATTCATCTATCATGATTAATACTGCAGTGAAGCATTATTTTTGATGGTGAAACTTATGAATAATGTATAAAATATGTTAGTACGGATTAATTACGGATTATTACTTCTAACTTTTTAGTTTTAAAGAATATTTATTAAATACATAAAATTTTACAAATAATATGAATAATGTACATATTAATTGCTGTATGATTATTGGGGTTTAGGAGGGTATGGCAACAAAAAATTGCGAAAAATATTAGGATTTACATTTCGAGCGTATATATATATAAATACGATTATTTGTTAGTCATTACATACGCTGTATATAGGTGGTACTTACCGATTAAAATATTCTCTTTCGTAGTTCGTAATTGCGGAATCGATTCCATTGTGTTAACGCGAGTAGTATACGAGATACATCGAGAATGTGTAGATGCAAATTAGATCGCATTCTATGTGCAATTTGTGCAAGTGTGATGCGTGCATTTCCAGTAGTAAATAACTCGGATTGTCAGTTGAAGATGTCTTGGATTTACATCTTTACTTTAAAAATGTACAGCAATGAAATTTGTATATGCGTCATAGTTAATGCTTGCGGACAAACTCGATTTTTTTCTTTCGAAACATTTTTTAACAAGTGTCTTCAATTGCATGAAAACTATACAATGCAGAATACAAAGACGTAAATCTATTTCGTACAATAATCTATTCGTTTGATAATGTTGAAGTATGGTATTAATATTGTAATACATAATTATCATTTACATTACAACTTCTGAGGCAATGAAGTTGGTTAGGTTTTATAACACAATTTTCTAAAATAATTCATTCACGTCGATAATCGTGATTTTTCATTACATTGAAAAAATGAAAATATAATTTAAATCTCGTGTTATATCTTTAAATATATGCGAGAAAAAATGAAAAGAAAATTAAAGACATATGTAATAATATACTATAAATAATGTGCAATTTAAATATTTTTTAATATTTGATACTAAAGGAATCTAAAATAGAATCATACAATTTGTGAATTGCTGCGCAATAATTCTTATATGTTATTAATATCAAGTAGTAACCATCACCTGTATGTTGCATGCAAAGGATATAAATTTTTGACTGCTCAATTAAATTAATTTAATAGTTGAGATTTTCAATTCAATATGAGATATATACATATACAGAATTGTCCGTGTTAGATAAATGTCTTATTTTCTAGGATTTCAACTATTTTGTATCTATTTAACTATCAAATACAATTTTCATGAAAAAATCTGGAATCATATATATATATATATATATATATATATATAGATAGATATTTTTTTCACAAGTAATATTTAAGTAAGTAGATAATTATATATATATTCTTTAAATATCTTTTAATGAGATTATTTTGTGTAATATTTTTTATGTTTGAACGGGTAATGTAAATATTAATTCTGATTATTAAGTTAATTATTACAAATTTATATTAGTTTTGCGTTAATAATTAGGAATTATATTAGTTTATCGTTTTAAATTAAGAATTATCTATAAACATAATAATAAAAAATGAACATCTAAATAAGAAATCTGTTTAGGAGCGGAAGGTCGGCATATCGTGATGAAAGCTCAGATTTTTATACACCCGTATTTATTAGCCACTTGCAACTATTATAAATATGCACTTTCAATCGTTAATCCTGTATATAACATAATAAATTAGCGCATTGCGCCATGATATTCTTATCTCAAAGAATATAGCCACGGAGCGATACGATATTGGCACGAATGCATTCGCATTTTCTCAGGTACATTATAACATCAAAAAAAAATATACATCAACCACATATAATATTATAACTATAAATTATTCTTAATAATTTTTTTACAATCGTTAGCTGGATCCACCAATTATCGCACTGCAGCTCGCATTCTGAATTTCTAAGATTCGCATTGTTTCGAAGTAGAATCTCATAATTTCTTCATTTGAGTTTTGATACAATGGATTCCATAATAACCAATTCATTTTGAAGTGTATTGTCCCCCAACTTTTCTCATCAATCGTGATAAGAATTTTACAAAAATAAAATAAGAATTTGTTTTGAGATATAATATGGCAAAGACATCCTAAGATTATTTCAGTTGAAGTATATAACTCTATACTTCTCACGATACTTCTTTATGGCAATAACGTCATGATTATTAATATCGTGTACATTCTTTCATTTCGAGACATCGATTTTTATTTCATTTTGAAGTCAGCCTTTCTCTTTATCATCACCATATCGTGATGTCACTCAAACTTCTCACATACAACTTCTTGCATTGTGTTTTATTATGATCATTTTCTTCTTTTTGAGATTCCTTTGAATTTTTTAGATCTCTTTTAGTATTTCTGTTTATCGATTTCTCTAACTTTTCGCTGTTATCGTTTTCAAGAATTTCTCGACGCCTTCCAGATCTTTCTCTTCCTCGCGCTACGATATTGTCATTGTTGAATACGCTCGCTTTCCGCCTCCTCGAGACATCCTTTAGGAACTTGTTCATTATAATTTCGTCGGAAACACAATCGATCTCATCCTGCCACTCATCGTCCTCATTCGGCAAGGACCAGAGGGGAGACGAATTTATGTTCTTACGAATCAAAGTCTTGCGTTTTGTCATGGAGTTAGTTCTGGAAGTGCTTGTCCGATTTCTACTGCGTCCAATTTGTGGGTATCCCACGGATATCCGATTATTCGTGATGTCATTTTTCTCATCCTGCCAGTCGCTCTCTTCGAAAGTGGAGCTCGTCGAGTGCTCAAAACTAGCGAATCCTTCCAAACTTACGGAACGATTCCAATTTGTTGGCTGATCGCAATTTCCTGAGAAATTAGAATACAATTTGAGATTCATCGATCCTTCTTTCTTAATAAGATCGCAACCGGGAACGACAGATGTAACTTCTGGCAGGATCGGCCTCAATCGGATCCTTCTGTAGTTCGGAATTCTTCTACTGTCGATCTTCCTGCTTCTCTTAATTCCGCCAAAGGTTTGAAACTTCAATTTTGCAAATTCCGGACTGCGATCCTCGAACGGATCCTCCGGGGAGGTAGATTCATCTTCGAGGTCGTCGTCGGGATTCTCCGCTTTCTTCGGTCGGATCCTGATGCCACCGAATGTGTGGTACTTGTATCCGCCGGTGGTCCAAAATCTCCTGCCGCCGACCGAAGATATTTGCCCACTACCATGGGGATTATCCGTCGACCGAAACAACTGTCGCCAGCGATCGCGTTCGCTGCTCTCCGAGTCGCGAGATCCGATGGAGCACATTCCGGAGTCGTGATCGTCTCGATCGCCCGGCGATTCTGCACGAATATCGTACCGCGGTACTATCGGTTCCTCGCTTTGGTGATTGTCCCAAGATCGATTCCAGTTCATCGATACTGATTTCGGAGAGTTGACCTTCAGGCTCTGCGCCAGGACGTAGCTGTCCTCTTCAAAAATAGCTCCTACATTCGACTCCTCGAAATTCTTAGATCCTCGATCATCCCTCGCGT
Organism: Trachymyrmex cornetzi; assembly: GCF_001594075.2. Lineage (NCBI taxonomy): Eukaryota > Metazoa > Arthropoda > Insecta > Hymenoptera > Formicidae > Trachymyrmex > Trachymyrmex cornetzi. The sequence continues at coordinate 1,784,608 of NW_017296059.1, forward strand.
CTCCTTTCTTGCCTTCTTTTTTTTCGGGGCATATTATTCGAACATCGTTTCCTACGAGAGTCTCGACTCGCTCGCCGTCATCGTGGTGCAATTGATCGCTCGCGGACTCCAGATGTAAGAGAGGGTTGATCGCGAAGTGTGGACTGGCGAGGGGATCGCGGCAGCATCGTCTAGGAATACTGTCGCGCAGCGAAGCTGCCTCAAATTGCTTGAGCTCGTCATGACTCACCTGTCGTTCGTGTTGTTCATCGTCGGCGCAGCTCGATTGCTGGGACAGCGAGCTGCTGGGTCTACTCGACATCGAGGACATCGCCGATCTGGTCCGTTCTTGTCGTTCTCCACTGGCTACCTTCGATTGGTTGATATAGTAATCCCTGCCGAATCTATACAGAAAAATTGGATCATTAGTATCACGGAGCTTTATAATGGAAAATGATCGTACAGAAAGAAAAAATTTTATTAATTTAATAAGCCACCAGTATCTGTAACAATTTGATTTATAAATATAGTGACAACAAATGTGTTAGTATGGCAAAATGAATGATTTATTATTTTTGATTTCTTGTTAGATAATTCTTCTATATCATGGAGACTAATGCTAGTCGTTATATTTGTTGTTTCTGACATTGTAAGTTATACTAGCAGTATATTATTTATATTTTATACTTACAATAAATATACTTGAATATACTTGTGATTTGTATCGCTGTATTGTTTGTTACATCGATGAATAATGAAAAATGATTCGCAACCGTAACTTATCAATCTGTTTTCCCACCAAATCATCACGTAACAAGTTATTTTTTGCTCTAACAAACTCATTTCTCTCCATGTAATTCTTTTTTTTATGTCTGTTTTTCGTATAAATTGATATTTTAAGTAAACTTTAGCAAAAACTTTAATGTAAAAATGTTAGTAAAAGAAATTAATTCGCTTGATTTTTTAATATAGCGTTTAATTATTTCTCTTATATAGCTTTCAGAAAAATTAACAAAAGTTACCGTTTGATGTCCGGTCGACCAGGTGTCAGTGTCTCCAGACTCACTTCGTTCAGTTTTGTTAACTCGTAATGGGCTCTGAACAAAGTAAAAAATCGAGCTGAGAGCTTCGTGTCTACAGTGATATTCGCAAAATTTTTTATGTAATTTCTCTTACCCTGAAATATCCGAATTTCTCGAATATTGTCTTTCCAAACATCGCTTTCGTATGCTCTCCTCGCTGTAGGGATTGTTTTCGATCGGTGGAGCGTTTTCCCATTTTTTGTGCTCGCGTTCCGCTATTGTGCCTGTCCGATACATTTATTCACCGTCATATTGGCAATGTGCTCATCATGATATGTATGCATGACACTGCATGAATATTTCATTACATATTCATGAATCTTCTCGTGTTTTATTATATTGAAAATTTTTTTAAGAGGCGTTTATTAAGATTTTTTGCTTTTTATACTTCAAAGAAATAGATTTAAACGCTATCGTTATCTTCTACTTTATATAACATAATTCTTTGAAGTCATACAATTTTTTCTCGGAATCTCGCATATTCGATTACATGTTACGTAATAATTTCTATATGTTTATCATGTTCTTTATATAAAATTTATATTTAATATTAATAAATTATTTTATATATCAGAAAGCTAAAATAAAATTTCTGTTTTGTTCCTTTTTACAAATTCAAGAATGTAAGAGATTATTGCTTATGGTGCATATAGATTCATCGCAAATAGTAAAGTTACCTGGTCGTGGAGGGGTGCTTAATGGATCATTTTCACTTATCATGTCGACGTGATTCTTGTCGATTGTTGCATAAGACAATTGGTGGACTTCGGCTTCTGAATGTTCACTGCATAAAATCGAAAAAGAATTATGAAAGATACACACCGTGCCTCTGCGCCGCAAAACTATGAAAAGAATTATATGAAACTCAGGATATGATACTCGCCATGTATAATACCGAGTTGCATACGAAACTGAAACTGTTATTATCGCTTACTACGCGTTTCTTTTGAAACCTTCGTTTCATTTATATAATCTTGGCCAAAAATATTAGGCACCTTATTAACCATTTAAGTTTTAGCTAAAAAAAATTGATTTATGGCATTTGCTGTCAATTATCCTTTGTTTTAAGAACTCAACTTATAATAATAGATAACAATATAGGTAAAAAATTTAAGATAAACGAAGAAAATATAAGTACTTAATATATTTGATTAATGCTATATTTATTATCTATCCTTGCAAACATAAAAATTCAAAAAAGAAAATTTAAAGAATAGAAATCAGGTAAATATAAATTTAAATAATACCTTTCATATATATATATATACAATATACATACATATATATAAATTCAACAATAGTAAGTGAAAATTAACCGAAAAATATTCAACACAAGTAAGCAAAGAAGATATTCAAATTAGATGTGCCTAATAATATTTTTGTGTGAATCTTGTAATTGTTAGTTAAAATAAGTTTAAAAAACATAAACTGTAATTTTATTCTTTTACTTTATTTATTAGAAGAAAAGAGAGAAATATTTCGAGACTTCTACCTTTTTGGTTGTTCGATTGAATTGGTCTCTGATTTTCTAAGCTGTTCATCCGTCATTTTTCTCGTTCCATCGATTGCCTCGCTCTCTCCAGAGCAAACTTCAATCTTCGTTAAACTGTCCAAATGTCTCTGGATCGCGGTGTCGTAATGTTCGGTATATTCGCTCTCTCGTTGTTCTTCATTTTCGTCCGCGACGTTTTCCCCTCGATAGCTCCTCTCACTCGATTTCTCAGATTTCATCTTTACTTCCTTTTGTATAGAACTTTCCACCGCGGTCGCGGTTATCTTTTTGCTGCATTCGACCGTATCTTTAGGCTTCTCTTTGGCTTCGTTATCTCCCTTTGCTACTGTTATCGACATAAACGAACTTTCATTTCGTTTTTCTTTATCATCTTCACGTTTGGCTGTTTTCTTTTCTGAAGTCTTCAAGTGTTCCTCGTCATTTTTTTCATCGTAACTCTCGCAAGCAGTTGCATTCTTTTCAGTTTTCTTAATCACTTGACAGGTATCGATCTTGTCTTTTTCGAATTGCGTCTTGCTTGTTCCTTCCTGATGATTTTCTATCTGATCATTTGTCGCGTCACTTTCGGAGATCCTGGGAGTTCTCGGAATCACGTTGTTGATCGCCTCCATCAGTTCCTTTTCGATCTCTTCGTCAGATTTCGTAGAGGAACATTCGGATAAATCGGACGTGTCCTCAGCATCCCGATCGCCAATCAGAGCCTTGTAATATGCGTTAGAGCTCGGTACTAACATAGCAACCGCGTCTGGCTGCGATCGGGAGTTCCTCTTCTTCTGAAATAACCAATTATCCTCCCAAGACTCGATTGGCGAGACTATATCCATCGTGTGACCAGTGGCGTGACGTTTCGTCCTGACTGGCGGATATTCGTTGCGATTTAAATCTGAAGAATCTGACGATGATGACGGCGATGGCGAGGATAATTCTCGCGGAGCTATTATAAAAGACTTAGATAATTAATTATGTAACGTGCGATGTTACAAAGTTGTTTGCTTTATGTCGGAAGCAATTGCATAAAATATTTTATTTTTTACATTTTTTTAAAAGAGAAAAAAATATTGGAGAAGATTAGATAATTGTCTGAATATTGAAATATATTTTTAAATTAAGAGCGATTGTGAGTCAAACGAGATTTTAGTTAATTAATTTTGACATATTTATTGCATGATTCAACAGGATATTTTACTTATAGACGATTCTGCGTACTTTTTAAATATGTAAATGACATTTAAAGTGAAAGTCGAGATACTCACGGTCAATGATGTCCATCCCGTATTCTGGAAACGGTACGCGTCGGCTGCAACCGAATTCCAAGGCGCCGTTGTCTCGAAGTTCATCATCGTCCGACGTGATTGTGGTTACTTCCTCGATTCTTTCTTCCATCTGTAACAGGATTCAGTTCCCTCCCTTAGAGAGCATATGATATACAATTTATGTTTTATTATATTGATTATGCTGCGTTGAAGAATTTAAATTTGATATGCAAATTTCACGTTCATCTTTCATTGCACTTGATTCTGTACTGCGATATGCGAGAATATATAAGTGTGATTGTAATCGGCATCCGTACCGTAAAGGACACCGGTTTATGATGATCTTCATTCCTCCTGATCGACGCACTATGATCACCGTTGCACTCGAGATGGTCGGACGCGTAACTCGCCACATCTTCCTCAAGGCTATGCTTGCTGTCGTCTGAAAAAGGAGCATCATCTTCGTAAATATGACTTTTCCATGCTTCATGCGCGATAATACGTTAAGTAAATTGTACGTACTTGCGGTATATTTTGCTTTAGGCGAATTTGTATCGTGTAGAACGTTGCTGTTACCGTCAACTCGTTCTCTTTGATATTTTTCGATAACCTAAAATGCGCATAATAAATTCGATTTAATTAAAGATTTGTTTAATTTAAGCATAGCGCTTCTCATTAGTGAATGTGAATTTTTAATTAGTAACAAATTACAAATATAGAAATAATATATAACGCATACATTTTAATTTTTAATTATAGTTGATTAGAGTATGAATTTTAATTAATATTTCATGTAGAGAATATAGAAAGAAATTCTTCTCTTTATAATTAATTTAAAAATATATTTCTTACTATAAATATAAAATTTAATATGACATTTTTTAAATTTCATTTTCATTAATTTAAAATACTTCGACAATATTGTTTCATAATTAATTGAGGAGATCTTTCTTAGATTTTAACAACCATTCAAACAACCTTATTGAGTATCGCGGTGGCGAGGAGATCCTCATAACTATCATCCGTGACGGCGCGTTCTTCTTGAGGTTGCTCTGCGTCTTCGGATGCATTTAATCCTGGCAACTTCCGAGCTTCCTCGACGGCTTTCTCGACGATCTCTCTGAGCGCCGCATGCGCCATAGCTGGCGGATCCGTAGATGGTTTGTCTGGAATATTAAGTTGGAAAATTGTCGATATCAACGTTGCGGTGATTGATTATGAGAATATATTCTGTTGGTCATAGCATCTGCAATTATACTATGAGTGCGACGTAGAAGTACTTCTACGAGTCGTCAGTTGTACCGTTAAATTCAAATATTATATTTTTAACATTGCTATCCCCCCCCTCGCGTTCACCAACTCCTCTCTGATTATAATAAACTAAAATCTTAATGTCTATTTTTACCAATGTAGATTAACTTCAATCTCGGTTCAACTTACTTATATTTACAATTTATTTATATTTTTCTAATTTTTAGAACTAAAAAAATGAAGAGTAAGTAAACCACGATTGAATTTAATTTATTAATGGAACATAAGAATTTTTTTTTTATAATTATTAGACGCTTAAACGCGTACCGATTTCGATGAATTAACCGAAGGCTTCAGCCATGAGGCAATGAAGATCATGTTTTCCTCAATGTGTTTTATCCTTATAAGCTATATATATATATATATGTATATATATATATATATTCACATTATTGATATAAGACGTCCACAAGAATGTAAGACCACTTCTATTCGAGGACATGAAATTTTCATCTGATTAAGAAATCGCAATTTCTATAATCTTTTTTTAGAACTATTTTACATCGTGTTCTCTCACTGGTCCCCGAGTGTTATCGATACGCGATGGATTGGCGATTGCATGGATCGATCGTGGTATCCGCGGAGTGACTGTCGGACATTCTATCGTGAACGATCCAGCGCCTTGCGAACGGTTATAGTAAAACGGGGTATAGTATAAACGCGAGTTGCACCGCACTTTCTTTGGCATGATCGAGTCACGGCAAGAGATAACGGCGATACAGCCGGCCACTTCTCCGCGGTAATTTCTCCGACGCGACCTTGCTGCCGATGATGCATCCTTACGGCCACTCCTCTCGTCGACGACTCTCGCGACTTCATCCCGTCTCTCCGCTCCTTCTCTTTCTCTCTCTTCATCTTTTACGTATCTTGTCCGACGTGGATCGCGGTCGTCAGGTGAAATTTACCGACCTCCTGAACTCTTTCCGCGGGAAACTCGAGGTCCGTAATTTTTACTTCGTCTGATTTTCACCTGAGATTCTGGACGCCAACGGTGGTCTCAATTCTATAGGGTTCTAAATTACTTAAGCGTAATGTCTTAAAATTCAGAATTTTAGATTCTGCATATTTTTCGTATTATCTTAATCGATTTGAATGAAAATGTTAGGTGAATTTTAATTTACTTTTTAATTTAATAGTTGATCTTTAAAAGCAGAATATTTAGAAAATGTTTTCCTTAATTTTGAAAATTTGGCTTGAGAGATAAATATTTTCTTAATGCCATATATTGCAAAAAGATTTTATCTCGTAAAAACTTATATAGGAACTTTTCATCCGTAACTGAAAAAATTAATTCGAAAGAAATGTTTTATTTTTTCTCTAAATTTCTTGGAATGAAATTCCACTCCAAAAGAATGAAAATCTGTCACACTTAAAAGTGAAAATGTTTCATTCTTTTTCAATAGTGACAGTATTTTAATTCTTTTGGAGTAAGATTTCACTCTAAAAAATTTAGAGAGCTGCTTTTATCATTTCGAATGTCAAATATAATTGCTGAAATTTTTGAGTAAAGTTACACATGGTTTTTAAGAAAGTGCTAAATTCATGAAAAATTTTTGATCAAAATACATGGAAAATTTCCATTATCAATAAAATGTAAAAATAGCGATTTTTCTGTTTTCGAATGTGAACTTTTCAAGTTTCAGTGAGATAATCTTTTATTTATAAAAATTCATTGCAATATAATGTCAGGAATATTTTGTTGGAAAGATATACACATTTTCATTGCTCGCGAGATCTTGTATATAGATGGTTAATAATCCTCAAGCAACACTGGATTGTTTGCAAATAAACACATCGCGTGCGCGGACGTGTCCTCCTCTTTCTTTTTCTTCCTCCTTTCTCTTTCTTTTTCTTTCTCTTAGTATAACGCTCATGTTTCACACAGTCACTTCTTGCATACACATAATCGAGGATCTACCTTGTCGAGGACACATTCAGCCTTGATCTCACGCCGTAGAAGGTGAAGGCCGACTGCAGGTATTTTGCGCGCGATTCAACCGCCTTAAAACATTAGTATTATTAGCCGGCATGTTGAAGAAGTTTCTTCAGCAAGTTAAATTGCCTTCTCTCTCGACATCTATTAATGGCGATAAATCAGTAACACCGTCACCGGCCTTCCATCGATCTTTTGCTTTCCTCGTACGATTATATGGAACGACTTGTCGCGGTAGCGTGACATACAGCAATAATAATTGCGCATAATTAATCCGTGATAATCAAGTCTTCCTACTATGATCGATTAGATGGAAGAAAACATCTAAGAATTCTACGTTAATAATTTTGATTTATTATGCGTCAGTGATCTTGAAGGTTACGTTGACAAATTTTTTCCATATATAAATTGTATGTTAAATTATAATCACGTGAACGGATCGAGTCTTGCGACTCGAGGATCTGCATAAATTCTCTGTCCGACACATTATTTTGCCGGCTTACTGCGGGCTAATTCTCTCTGTGCAACTTTCCTCGCGTTATAATAGATTTAACTTCAACTAGGAATAATCGTAAAATAGCAAACGAAGTTTATTGTTTTATTTTACGAGCTTTGAATTTAAGAAAATTAAAAGGACTGCTTTCTCACGACGCAGCGTCAATTATTATGCTATTAGAATAATGCTCTGTACAACACAAATTTGGTTTACAGATAGAGATTTTCCCATTTATATGCGAATAATTTGGTAGTTAAAACCGCATCTGATGCGGTAACGAGTGTGCTTTATGTGGGAAACCCTGCCGGAGAAATTCTACGTTCATTCAATGCGACACCTTAATATAGCGCGCGCGCGAGAATCTTCCGCGTAAAAATCCGGATAACGGAAGTAGTAAAACCGTTGCACCAAGACATTTCCTCTTTTTCGTCTTCTGTCGATTGCTATGTTATAAATGGTCGATCACACTTGACGATCTCAAGATGAGGTTACTGGACCAGTTCTCTACGTGGAGAGAACGGCGATATCTCGCGAAAGGATTGCGAGTCGCGTGAACGACGACACGTTTTCATATGAAAATTTGGGACTACTAATATACAATAATTGAGAAACAAAAATTCGTTTGGAAGTGCCTCAGTGGGAATAACACGCAGTTTGAAAAAAGAAAGTGGAATATAATATGCTATTAAATAGAATATGTACATATATATGTATATATATGGAGAAGTGAAAAGTGTGGAATAATAATAATAAATATTAAATATCTCTTTCTCCTACAATTTTCATCATTTGCTATTTATTGCAGAAAATAAAGATACAGATAATTAAATGTGTAGAATAAATGCGATGTTTCTCTATTTACGACAATTTATGGAGAAGAGAAATAATGTGTTTCTTCCTAAATAGTTAATATTAAATTGCTTTACGTTTAGACGATAAAAAATTAATATAGGTATATTCTCCTTTATTACACTAATATATTATTCTATGATATACATGTACATATTTAATTTTTCGCTCTAAAAATAGTAATATAATTGATATACTACATGCGATAATGTTATATGTCAGGTTAATGTTTTCTTTATATTGCAAACCAGCGATGACCATTGCTATTAATCGTTTCTCTACGTGCGATTGCTTAGAGATAAGAAGATAAGAAATCGGAACTATTTGCGGCGGAAAGATCATAGTACATTAATACGACACATTTTCATTGCAATATTGATAAAACAATGTTACGACAGCAAAGATTGACCAAATATACATATATGATATGAGTAATTATTTTTGGTGTTGAATAATTCAATGAAGTTAGTTGTAATTTTTTATACTCATGAAAAAAATTATAATTAATTTCATTTAACTTTATTTTGATCATTTTTAATATTTTTAATTTTATATATACTAATTTTTTCTTTTTAAACCTATATTTATAAAACATAAGGCAGGAGATGGATAGGATTAAAATTTGGTTAAAACATATATGATAAAAGTTGTAGAAACTTATAGAATTTAAATTGAACAATGTCGTGGCTTGTTTCGAGCTTATAATTAGAATAACTTAAATTAATATAATTAACATAAAAATATAAATACTAAATAATATTCTAAATATGTTTATATTTTTATATTAATATATTAGGTGTTGAACTTAATTCCTGCCGCTTGCTTAATTTAAAATAATGTTCCACACCTTTAAAAAATCTAAAAAAAAATTTTTGTAATGTAATATACTAAAAAGTTTGATACACTTTTTAGCATATTACATTAGAAAAATTTTTTTTTTAATTTTTTAAAGGTGTGGAACATTATTTTAAATTAAGCAAGCGGCAGGAATTAAGTTCAATACCTAATATATTAATTTAAGTTATTCTAATTATAAGCTCGAAACAAACTACGACGTTGTTCAATTTAATTTTTTAAAATATACGAGCATTTTTTTTACTCTAATTTTATAAAATTTAGTAGAATATTCTGAGTATATTTGAAAGAAATAAACATTAGGTTTAGTACAGATATTTACCATTTTTCCTTGAAATCAGAATGTAGACGAAATAAACAACGATGAGGCCACCGATCAACGTCAACATCTCTTCAGCCGACTGCAGTTGCATTAACTGCACCTTTCACATTGTATTATCAGCTAATGCGGTTTCTCTGTCCCTCCTATTTTTTCTAAACCTTTTTGTCCGCGGCAATTTCTCGCTGAATTTTAGAACTGAGTCAGACACATTTATCACGTAGGCATATTATATATTTATCAACGAAATTGACGCGCGTTTACGTTAGACATTACTTCGCGAGTATGGTATCTTTGATAAGAATAATTAGACTGATCTTACCGAGTCACTCGCAATTTATAAATATTTCGAAAAATGTAAATTGCTTTGCCTTAATCTCTTGAAAAATATGACGATGTTCCCCCTGAGGACTCGTAATGAAAATAGTTCAAATACTAAAGGAATATTCCACACATTCCATATCACAGAGAACATTTATCATTTATTATCTCTGTAATTGAGATACGTATTTTTTTTAATTTCTATGGCTAATTTAAAAAATACTGTCATATTTCGAAGGCCATAAAATATCTTTCGTGTCTATTTGGAAGACTTCGTTTATCTATACTATAATAATTAATTCTGTATCTCAATGACACGTATTATTCATCGCATCGAAGACAATCGGAGCGAATAAAATTATCGTCAAAAGGTTAATCATGATTACCCTGTTTTTACATAGCACGCACACGACTTTCGTGAATATTGTTATACGCGCGTAATGGCGTCAGTTTTTTTCCGTTTTTTTTTCCATTAGTGCAGTTTTTAAGTTCTCATTTGCATAGCAAATGTTGAAGTAATGAAGCGTGATGGTGTCAACATTTATAAAACTTAAGAATCCTTTCGAGTATGTTTCTTTTTGTAAAGGTGACGGCGGTCAAAATACGACAAACATCATGATCGAGCATATTACGTTTTCCGATGTTTTCCTAACGTGCATGACTTTATTTCGTATATCAAGAAGACGCACCTAACACGGAAGTATTATGTAATAACTTTATTCCACTTTTTTTTTTTTTAGATTGCTCAGTTTATTTTACGGCCAATATCAATCAGATACTTGTACTTTCATGTGATATTTGAAATAAAATACGTGAGTTTTACGAGTACTCAATAAAAGAATATTGCAATTACTTAGAAAGTGGATATTTATCTACTGCGCGTTTATCGCATGTCTAGTTTCTGTTAACTATTAATCTTAGATTTCTCGATGAAGAGGTAAAAAATTTCATATGGAATAGGATGCGAATTATTTTTACTTCCAGCATTAAATATTTCAGGGATTTCGGCTCTTGAAATAAATGCTCTAAGTGATTGAAAAAATAATAGGCATCTGTGAAATATTTTGCAATACAGGCGTGCATAGTACACGAATCGATTGGGCGGAACATCGTCGCGTCTTTTAAAAATGTCTATCACGAGTGGAACATAAATTGGCTATTTCATTTTGACATTTTTACATAAAGTTTGCATAAAGATTATTTTAACGGACTACGTTAAATACGCTTGGTCGAAGGTTGTCACGATTTCTCGGCTTAAAGGTATCTCGTTTGTTGAGTTGTGTCATGCAGTTGATAAAAGACGCGTGACGATAACGAGAGCTCAATAAGACTATCCTCCTTTTTGCTTTATTAGCTATATGTTCTGTTTTCGTAGAAGGCTTGTTCTAGAATGCCAATAAATGGCTTATCTGTCTTTTTTTTACACGCAAAAATTCTTTCTTTCTATATGATAGCACTTATTATTATTAGAAACCTAGATTTCGTTACTTTATGTATAAAGAATAAGAGCAAAATATTTTACTTGTAAAAGTGTATTAAATGAGTCAATGGCATATCAAATAGGAAAGTCTTTTAGAAAGACATAGTCCGTAATTGCGAACAAAAATTGGTGAGAGAAGAACAAGATAAGGATTTCTTTGATAGTGTTCTTTTCGGCAATAAATGGATTGAAAATGCTGACGCGATCATGACAAATGATTAAAAGAAAATATATATACTTAATAACCGAAATAAAAAAACAATTATTTGTGCCGAATAATGCTATTTATCGCTCAATTAGTGATGTGTTTTGCACGAATTCTTGAAATAATAAACAGAATTTATATTTCCTAAACATTATGGATTCTATATTAAAAGACAGAAATCGAAGAAATAATTTTGTCCCTCGAGCAATCAGATGTTTTAGAGTAAATATTTTGCTTTAATTATTGAATACAAGACTCGATTGTCAAAGAAAAAAAATAATCGGGAGTGAAAACGGCTTGTATATAAATAGAGTAACTTGTATACTCTTATTTTAACTTGATTTCGATGTACAGAATTTTTTTGCACTTGTGATGCAAAAACCAAGTCATTTATGAGAATAATTGCGTGCGAGATCAAAAGTGTCGGTGAATGTCCAGACTTCAAGGCCTTTAAATCGATTTCTTGAATATGAGAAGATTTAAACTGTCTCACTTCTTCGACCGATATCATCTCTTATCGCGCCACCGTAATTAGCATCGGCCTTGATATTTTAGTATAACGACAAAGCTCGTCGCGCGAGTTGTGAGCGTGTTTTTCGATCGATCACGAATCATTAAAGAGATCAATAAATCGATTTTATCTGTCTTATTTAGTTGAGCAATGCGATACAATTATTTGATCGCTAAGTATTACGACATCGTGCGATTTTTACTTTTATCTATTTTCTGTTTTTCTATTTTTATCTATTTTCTGTTTTTCTATTTATATTTTGAACAAATAGGTGATGGTACGAATATGAAGTAACAGGAATCCATTCTGTAAAATTGTATGTTTAATGAGATCTTTAAGGATAAATTTGTAAATATTTTTTAATAAAATTAAACTAATTAAACCTATATATACATAAATATTTTAATTAAATTAGGTTTTCGAATGAATCAAAAAAAGTTTGATAATTGTTTGATACTTTTCAAATCTTATTACTTCTGCAATCGACAGATAAGAATTATAAAAACTTTAAGAATTAGAACCTACACATTGAGAAATTTTAACTTGACGCTATTAAATATATAGGTTTGTTTCTTTCTCTCTCTTTCTCTGTTTACACTCTCTCTCTCTCTCTCTCTCTCTCTCTCTCTTTCTACGAAGAAGTTATAAGGAATGGAAAGGATGCCAAAGAGTGCTTTCCCTCTTCCTCCAGATTAGAAATTCAATTTCACAATATAGACTCCTGTCAATCTCTGTCAATTCAGTTATTTCCTAGGGCTCGTGCCAACGCTTTCATCGATCCGTCACCGATGTTTATACCGATCCGTGAGCAAAGCCGAACGACCGTATAATCATCCGAGGTTAAAGATCTCCTGTCATGCGTCCGTTAAACACGTCTCGTCGTTCCTTTCTCACGTTGCTTCATACGTCACATTCCTCACGTTTCGCGTATCCTTGTTTCCTTCTATCGTCACGTCTATCCTGTCTACCTCTTATTTCGTCCTATCGCGCGCCGCGCGGAATTTCACACGCGAGCACTCGCACCGCTCGCTCGCTCGCCCGTTCACGACTGAGACACGCACGTCTCGCCGTCGCCGTCACCGTCGTCGTCGCTCGTCCTCGTCCACCTGTGCACGATGTGTACGACCTATGGCTTCCTCATAGTGGGGAGTCTGGTTGCTTTTGCGAGAGAATGCGCATCTATCACGATAATCACACGCCGCCGGATTGGATCCCGCTTTGTGGGACCACGGCGGCCCGCATTCTGCGCGCGCGGCGCGCGCGTTTAACGCTTAATCGCGGTCGCTTAAAGCCTCGAAATTAGGCCTGTGGTAATTTGTAATCCTTCCGCGGTTCAAATCTAATTCGACACGTTGCTATTATCCCCGGAATACTGCAGAAGGAGAGTGAAGAAAACATTTGTCCGAGGAATATTATATGGCTTTTATTTTTTTTTACAATAGAAACAATTTCAGAATCAAATTTCTTCTAATCCGCGCGATTATATTTAACACTTTAACTGCTACACAGATGTTTGTAATCGGTCCTCTGGCCTCTGGCACCACATTATTATTTTTTATATACTTTAATTTTTAATAAACTTTTTACATTAAAATATATTTCCAATAAAATATTTTTTATGGTAAGAATATTCGGCAAAGTTGTCATATATCTCTAAACTTTATATGTTGTGTAAAATCAATGCAAGGTATGCCGATCACTAATAAGTAGATAATATTTATTAAATTAACACAAATTAATATGCCTAATTGGCATATTGACACAAATCAGTGTCAATAAATTGAAAGAAAAGGAACACACTTTCTTGTTAGATGTTTAATAAGATATTGTATAAAAAGCGGGTGAAGAAACACTGTCCTAGAGTGTTTATCTGCTTCTTATGATAATTTAATTTTTAAATTAGCGGTATTTGATTAGTATTTTACATATTAACAATTTATGTGTAAAAATCATTAATGAATGCTTCTTTTCTTCAAAATGCTTTTAATATTGGTCATATGTCATTCTGAAAAATGTAGAATTTTAATATCTATTTTATTTAAGATGTTGATCATTCACATTTTTTTAGTTTCCTCAAAGGAGCTTTAAGGATGAAAGTGTGCAATTATTACTAACGATATATCGCACGAGCTTAAGTTTGCGAAGCCACACGACTTACTCTGAGAATTGGAGCGACGTGTTGAAGAGATATCGCCGTTCGTTCACGTTCGCCACGTTGTGTCTCTTCTAACGCACGTTATCGCGTGCATACGCAGTTCAGTCATGCGAACGGTGTCTTTTTCAACTTTCTTTTAGGTGGAATCAGAAGAGTGCGTGACAAGATGCAAAAGTCGCTCAAATTACGCGAGATTGAGATTACGTTCGATCTCTTACCACTTCAACTCCGTGAAGCAAATTGGAGTCGGTACAAGTTTTGTTACGACAGTCGAAATTAGCGAATTTTAATTCCATAATTCCATGTTGCCGGTACGATTAGTCGATCGTAACTTGTATAAATGTCACTTTGATTCGCGGAAGAAACGAAGAACTCGTTTCTTTTATCCGCGAACGCTTGCCTGGGTACTTTTACTTTGTCCAACTAAACTTTCCTGTCGATTTATCTGTCAAATTTACTTCAGTGCTCCAGAAGCAACGAATAAAATTATAATAAAATCTTATTATATAATACAATAATATATATACCTGCACTTATAATAACTGATTGGAAACTCCTGTTTTAATAAAAATGCAAAGATACATGATAAAGTTTTTAGGTAATTACTATTGTAAAAATACAAAGAACTTTTTAGAAAATTGCTAAAACATTTTATGACAATCGTGAATAATAAGGGATGTGTAAACAATTTTATCAGCGTACTATATTTATAATTCTTACAAATTATTAAAAATACAAAGGTAGATGATAAAGTTTTTAGGTAATTACCATCGTAAAAATATGAGGAAGTTTTTATAAAATTATTAAAACATTTTGTGAATAAGTGATGTGTAATCAGCTTTGTTAGCGTGCTATTTATATATTTTTCAAACGAGTTAGGTACGTCAACTTATGGCGATTATCATTCGAAGAACATTATAATTATTCGTCCTCTCCTTCATAGCTTCCTTCGACTAGCGAATCGGCTAATCAAAAATCTATCCTTCGAATAAGAAATTGCGATGATTCATACGTCAGAGAAACAGGTTACATTGCAAGATTTACTGTGATTCGTTTGCATTTTCGTTTGCACACTATCATTTATTATGCAATCAATGATCAAACCTTTTTCATTACAAGTCATTTTGAAAAATTAACATCTTGATAGAATTTTTTGTTTTATAATCTATTAAATTCGGATCTGAGCAAGTATTTATTCCTTTTTTTAATTATTTGCATATTTTTTATCAATCTTAAAACCTTCTTCGGATCAAACAACATTTTCAGTTTCAATTGCAAGTGTAATACAATTTTTTTAGATATTATATTCAATATTATTTACTACGTTTCAGCATTTTGTAGCAGCACAGTCATATGATTTTTTTTATGTTATAGTTATACATACAAACATTTAGGATGAATAAAGTGCGACATATATGTGTTGTGTGTGTGTATCTATATAAAATTATAAATCAACTTACAAATAAAAACTATATTTTTATGGCATTAATAAATAGGAAAATATTTCTTGCCAATGTAATCTTGCAGCAAAAAAGTTTTTTGTATAGACAGATTATGCCTATAGCCTAAAAACAAAATTCAGTTTCGCTGCCTTCAGAAAATTTCGTTTGGGTTTAAAATATAAATATAATGTCATTACTATAAATATACTACTTGTGACATATATTTTTTTATCTTCAAATATTATCTTGAAATATGGTAAAAAAAATTTTTCTTTGAAAGTCTATTTAGACATATCCTGTAAGTCATAAATAGATTTTGATTAGTGATTGCTCTCGTGATCAACAAGTTGCTGGTAATGACACGTTAGTATAAAGAAAGGAAGAGTCGAACAACTCAAAAAGTAGATTTGAAAGCTGCTGATTGCCTTTTAACAACAAATTCTTAATGGCGAAAGTTGAAACGACTTAGGTCATTTAACTTGGAACTTTAAAGGAGATCATCTAAACTTTCTGGCGAAGATTTAGAAAAAATCTTCAGATTTTTCAGAAAATGTTTATAATATGTTAATTTTTAATAATAACTAATTGATTGATATTAAATTCTTATAGTATTATATAGCAAAATTTATTTTTAAGATAATAAAGAATTTTTTGTTCAAATCGAAACTACAGGGTGGGCCATCTATTGGTACGTTTTTACAGAGTGGGCCATCTATTGGTACGTTTTTAAAAATGCGATCAAATGAGCATACATTGAACGAGATTGAAGTTTCAACTTTTGTTATCAAGAATTTGTTGTTAAATAATGGATGACTCCTTGATCTAGTTTTTTAGACATTCGCAATTCTTCTGTTCTTCAGTTCCATATTAACATAATCATTGCGACTGGTTGTGAGAGTTATCGGAGTATGTTTACGATTTACGACAAGGTAGATTTTTGAAGAAGTCTTTCTTGCGAAGTCACGTACTATATGAAGCCTTTCAAACCGGAATGAAGGTTCGTGAAAGCAGTGGAACAATGTTTTTAGTAGCTAGTATATAATTAAATATTTATATCTCTATATAAAATTTTTTTTATATAAAATTATGTCGGGCCAGATATTTATTAACATGATGAAAATATACTGGATAATTGAATAATTATTTGTACAATTCGATTTATATTTATCAAAAATATTTATTCCGTTTTGAAATAAAAAATTGTGCGTTTAACCTATTTTTACAAAATTAATTGTATCAAACAATATATTATATATGAAAGAATTATATTTTCTTATTGATATTTATAAAAATATTGCATTAAATATACATAATATTGCTTACGAAATTGTGAAGCTTAAATACAGGCTTTAACGAGAACATCACGTCGCGGTACAACGTGCACAATCTATCGAGTTCTCACTGAACTATGTGTACACATATAGTAGCTTCTTAAATTTTTTAAACTGTAAAAGATAAAATCTTTTTCTCAGCAATGTAAGATACGCAATATCACATCGATTGTTTTTAAATAACGAATTGCAAGAAAAAAATATCAAGATATCATGCTAGCATCAGTATATAAATATCATGCTAGCAGTAACTGGAAGGAAATATCATTTTCTCAATTACTGTGACATTTGGCTGCATTATGCAAGAAATTTCCGCAAATCGCCAATCTTGTTAAATGTGATCCGATACATTCGTGTGTTACATATCCCTTACTGTCATACGTAACAAAATGGATTTGATTATATACTTTCATTACGTTTAAAACACATGTAACATATTGAATTAATAAGATCGGAGAATTTTCAAGTAAAAATTTGTTTAATATTTAAATATATTTTATATATTTAGTGAACGTTTTTCTATTCGCGTCAAGATTGTCCTCCAATTTTTGGGCGCTCGTCGATAATGAATCCATAACCCACTTTCGCAATGGACAGCTGTCTCCGTTTTCGCATTTTAACGGAATCGATTCGTCGTGGGAAGGTAAAATTGCTCGGGTCGACTCAAGTGAGGACACTACGATAATTATGAGCGCCGGTAGTGTCTTTTACGTAATCATGCGCCGTCAAGATGTCGCGAACGCGGGTATAATGATAAAAGTGCCTGGAGACCGACAACCAGTGGAGCGGAGCGGCGCACATTGTCTTCGTTGGGAAAGCATTATCGCGAGCGGCAGTTAATAACCGGTATACGTCACCGTGGCAAGATACACCGGGTGGTCGATCTCAAGATTCCGCGAATTGGCATTTCATTCTTATAGCAGTAACACTTAAGAAATACCATGCAATCATATTGACGGTTCCTATTTTTCAATTAATTTTTAATAATTATTAAAATACATATTGTTTTCATATACTTTTTAAAAATTATTTTTAGATCAATATTATATTTCTCTTGTGTAATGGGAGTCTGAAATTTTTTGACTTTTTAATAATTATGTGGGAGAACGCCTGCATGGAATGCAGGAGATCCATTCGAATCCTGGCTGGGATAATATTTTTCGTAATAAATTATTTGCAATTTTTAAGGTGCTTACTAGCATCAAATCATTAACAGCTTTCTAAGATGCTTATTTGCAGCAATATTAAATTGCTTTTAATTCATGATTTGATTACTCCAGCTTTAGTTTAGGATTGTATTTCAAGAGCGATAAATAATTGGTATACAGCTTGAACTGGAAATTGTATAAATTCACAAGAAATATTATTACGCACTTTGACCGAATGGCACCTTGACCGAATGAGCGTTTTTCACTCATGAAAAACATTGATAAAATATTTATTTTTTCATCACTTTTTTTGTTTTCATTATTATTTATTTGTCTAGTCATTTTAACATATCATTTTAATATTGATATGTCTAATATTATAAAATCGAATAGTTGCTAATTACTGCACTCACAATCAGAGAAAAAGACAGCTATAGCAACTGTATAAGTGATAACTATACAAGTTTTATATAGTTTTATATAATAGAATTAATGTATATATACATATATGTATAGTTGAATAAACTATTTTATAGTTATTGCAATTATAAAATATTCTTTATTCAATTATGTATTAATTTTAATTTACATTACATTTACATTACATTACATTTACATTACATTAATTTTAATTTACAATACATTAATTTTAAAACTTGTATAATCATCTGTATAATCGCTGTCACTATACGTTTTTCTTTGAATATGGATCAATTTGAAAATCAAATTGATTTTTATTAAATGTAAATCATTCAGTAATGATTTAGTCGCTTAAATCGCGAATTTTAAATTATTTAATTAAACACTTGTTTTGTATTTTTTGTAATTGAAAAAATATGAAGGCACATTGAAAGTAAACTTTTCGCAATCTGCAAAAATCAGTCCATATCTACAATCAATAGTGCGTTTGAATGATTTCTTCAGTAGTGATACTGTAACGTTCAAGCCTTGTAACTCGAAAAGTACTAATTAAAAAAACCTTCATTGTAGTGTTTTGAAAAGCTCTCGAGGTAAGCTATAAGAATATGCAATAAAAAATGGGAGGTTCCACTTAAAAAAACATCAGTCACATTGATCTAGTCTAGAGGTCATTCAAGATCAAATCTATATTTTCATCATGTCTCCCTTAATATCCTACGACTTTGGTATAAAACATTTTTCCATTACAATCTACAATCGTTTCCGAAATAGAGCTTGGGTCAGACTTTATAGACATCCTGTATTTACGATAATGCAGCAATTATTATCCAATTATAAAATCTTAGTGACATTCCAAAAGAAACACTCTATATAAACTCACCCTTTATTTATAAATTTCGTAAGACCCGTCCAAATGTTTTTTGCAGTGTGAGCGTGAAACATCGAAAACAATAATTTATGTCGACGAAGCCGGAATATAAATGCACATAGAAATGCATTTACACTTTTACAGGTTCTGTAAGATCTCGATATTGCGTGAAATTAAATGTACTCTTTTCGTAATAATAATGCAAGAGTGATTTAAGAAGATTAGTCTGTGTCTTACAAGTCATAAAATAAAAAGAAATAAGAGAACGAGATCTTAAAGTTGTCAAGTTTTAACAATAAGATGAATAATTAATAGTATTTTCGACTGCAGAGGTTTGAGTCGACCAAAGGTCAATTAAATGATGTTACATGTTCTACGTACTTTGGGTTTCACATAAAGTTATTACATTTAACAACTTTGAAAATTTGAAAGGAAGATGAATCTTCAAAATCAACTTTAAACCATCAAAGTTTAAGGTGCCTTCGAAGCAGGGATGTCATTTTATAGACATGTAGAAAAGATTGGCTTGCAAGCGCCGACGATATGTTACGCAACACACACTAAGGTCCGGTTCTACCAATGTAAATTAATCTTGCTAAGAATTTAAAAAATATAAAAACAGAAAGTTAAACCGAGATTAAAGTTAATCTTACATTGGTGGAACCTGTCCTAAGATATAAGTCCATGTCCGTATATGTCACGCTTCGATCAACTTCGGATGCTGAAATGAAATAGAAGAACGCTAATGTACAATTTGCTGTCTCTTTTCTGAAGCAATAAATTCTCAAAATATATATATATATTTTTGAGCAATGTCGAATTTTTATTATTGAGTTGGCGATGTGAGGCGCAACGTTATTATCTAATCTATTTTTCTATAAGCCTTTACACATTAATAATATTTTACAAGTTATATTTTTTAAAAGTTCTTATAATAAATATAAGATTAACATTTGTATATAACAATCCACTCAATATGTACACTTTTTTATTTAAAAAGCATCTTATTAAAAATTATTTTTAGCACGTTTAATGATATTTAAATATTAACTATTGAAAAAATTGTAGTCTGTAGTTCTAGTATTTTTATTTTGTTAAATTTGTTTTCTCTCTCTCTCTCTCTCTCTCTCTATTTAAGTAACGGAAAGAATAGTTTTGCTAAAGTATGTAAAATTTTATATAGATACAAATCTCAATTTTTCAATTCAAGCAGTCAGATAATTTTAATTTTAATCCGTTTCGTTCGGAATTATAATTTTCAATTCGTAATCCTCGATCTCCAATGCGTAGTGTGACATGAGCCTTAGTGTGTTGTATCGCATATGATGTAGCGCATCATAAGCGTTTGTGAAATGATATCCCTGCTTCAAAGCTTCGAAAAGTACACTTGTGCAAATAGAAAAAAAATGAAAAATATGTTCATAATATATTTTTATGAAAATATATTCGTTACCATTAACTTTATTAGATTAATAATTTCGATTCTTCGAAGATTTGAAGATCAAAGTATCGAAGGTTCGAATGTCGAAACCTTCGAAGCAAATAACTAGTTCTAGTTTCTGATTTGACGAGTTTATGGCACTTCCAAATGAATCGATCCAAACTCACTGCAGTCGAAAACGCTACAAAGGAATATTGATTAAATTGAATAGAATTAAGTTGCAAAACGATACTTACTCGTAAGGGACGCTTTCAAACAGGTAGTCAATCGAATGAGAGCGGCGATCAATGGTGGACGATGTTCCTCCAGAAATCTGTCGTCTGGAATAATGTACGTTAATTAAAATTTCGATTACAATTTTAGGAGACACGGTAGTGTCTCGGCGCTAATATTATTATTACGCCGCAGTGATATGTGTTGCAATTACATGCAATAATTCACTTACACTCGAGGTCCTCGTAGAGTCGATCGATTGGCGTATCGTCTATGTTCTCAACGAGACCATCGATTATCTTTTCGACAAAATTTTGGATCGCGTACACCATGCGTCTCTCTTCCCGATCCTCCTGAATCTGCTCCACGTTGGAAATTGCAGCTGCATTTCCTGGGAAACAAAATTTAAAGTATCCTTTATACTTGAAAAGAAAGATTCTACTGAAATATCTAAAAATTTAGCTAGAAGTCTGAAAATAATTTGTTTGAACCATCAAAATAATTATATATCACTCAAATGACGAACAATACAGCAAAAAATTTTGATATTCTAACAATCAGCTTGAACGTTTTTCACAATTATTGTGATAGTCCGATAAAATTATTTTCAGATTGTACTTAGCTAAATTTTTAGATACTTGAAGCAGAGAGTTGTTTTTTCCATATAAAAATATACCTTAATACTCGAAGCAAATTATATTCTATTCTATACTATTCATCGCTTTCTTATTCAAAATTAGAATCAAGTCTAAATATCTTAAAGGAATGATCTTACTGATTGTATACCTATACGTATACTTCGATTTGCGATAATGCTGAGTATATAAATTGTCAAGATTGTAATCACGAACCGTCACACAGTTATGGAACCATGTTTCTTCCGCGTTTAATTCGAATGTCACATTTCGCATATATACACACTCATTCCTCGGCATTGCGGAACCACTTGAAACTTTGCGTTGTCACCGTCATCGCGTCGTCTCAAATCGTACAACCCGTCCGTCGCGGGACGAAGAAAAGTCGCTTTCTAAATCCCGGACCGTACATCACTCCGTTAGATCGCTCGCGCTCTTTCTCGATCGAGCGCGTTGATACGATTCACGTGGTGGATCACGCAGCGCGCACCGAACAATGAGCATCACCGTGAGAGGTTTTTCGAACCGTTCTTACTGTTCAGGTCTCCCTCCGTTACGCGACTTTTCTATAATACCTCGGAACAAGGACGGACGTTCCCCGATCGGGTATAGAACGGCTCATGCAAAGTCGCAAAGAAAAAGAAAGCATACGCCGGACGTTCCGGAACACTTGTGATACGCCTCCCATTGCACCGTTGCCTTGTTGTAAGGCTCAGAAATATTTTGACTCGATGTAACGTCATAAAAATGTCGCTGCGTTACCTGCAACATAAAGGCGCGATTTGGCGATGCTAAAGACGCTATGCAGTTCCTCCTCATTCGCCATGCCACCGAAATTATCGAACCAGTTATCATTCCTCTTCAACCACGATCTGCAAAATTACGAAACGATAAGTCAGTCCTTTCAAATGCAACTTTTGTTTAAAACAATTTTATTAATAAAAAACTTTTATTGATGACGGAAACATTATTTACGATAATTGACTTGGAAAATTTTTTAATGCTATAGGCTAGACTTAACGTTAAGCTTAATGATAGAGACTCTAAAGAGGCCTCGAGAAAAATTAGATGGTTCGTTTATCGAACGAATGGAGGATGCAATTCGAAAATAAATAATATGGTAAGGAATATGAATACGTGTTATTGCAAAAACCTTTGTTGATGGCAGAATATGCAGTGCCAGGCATTGTCGGATGTGTCCCAACGCGAACAGGCCTTCCTACAGGACCGGGCGCCGCAATCACTGCAACGCACGCCACGGTCGATAAGAAACGATGCCAAACAACAGGCGCAACGTCTGTCGAGGACCACTCGTTTCGTTTCCTTCGCCTTCGAATTCTTCCTAAATTTTTTCCTTCATAAATCAGGATGCAAATATCGAGGGGGTCGCGCAAATAATGATGGTAATTACTATGTAATCACGCGTATATGTGCATTGATCGCTGACACACATTATTAATTGTATTAATTATTAATGGAACGAACTAGATTCTCGATGTCAACCGAGGAATTTGGCAAAACTATTTTATCGAGGGACACAATGTAATCCACTGCTGACTGAAGTATTTTAAATTTTCTTATTTAATTGTAATCTGTCATAATATTTTCCGACGTTTGAATTCTTTGATATTTCACTGATGATTTTTTAAATTTCATTTGTATTTGTTATTTACTCGGTTTGTTAATTTAATATTGTATTGCTGCGTTTTAACACTGAAGAAGGCTTTGTAAGAAACGTTTGTTTAGAATATTATTTAGTATTTATATTTTTTATGTTAATTATATTAATTTAAGTTATTCTAATTATAAGCTCGAAACAAGCCACGAGATTCACACATTGTTCAAGTTAATTAATTATTAATTTTAGATCTTCAATTAATTTTTTGATTAATTAAATATTATTAAACATTATTATGTTAATTGGAGAATAAAAAATATTTACATATTTATTGCATAAGTTATAGCCAAAATATCTTCCTTAATTTTTATACTGTGGAATAATAATAATATAGACGTCTTTTGAAATGACGATTCAGCAAACCGTCTAATCAGTTTTGCAAATCATTGATAAAATTTATTTATAAATTACGTATTTACGCTGATACGAACATATTTCATACGAGTATTTATAGAGGATGATATTTAAAGTTCACATCCAATATAAAATAAAATAATAATGAAAGAATAAGCTTATATAAAAATCAATTCTGTTTTAAACCAATATTTTTCGAGTTAATTTTACATTGTTATGCTGAAAAGTAAATACGTAATTCGTAAAAAGCATTTTAAATTAAAATAACGTTGTTTTATGCATCGAAAGTGAAGCATGCATATTGAGAGATGTAGCCTTTGCTTTTTGAAATAAATTGATATGGAATTTTCCTTAAATAAAATACGACAATATTATATTAATATATTGATCAATATATTTTAATACTTAATTTCGCTTTCTAAAATATATCCCAACTATAAAATATTGAAAGATAAATTAAGGATTTACTCAAAACAAGGAATGTATAAGATGAACAATACATTTATTTGGATATTTATAGCATAAGTTACAGCCAAAATATTTTCCTTATTTATACACAGCGGAATAATAATCCAACATAGATGTTTTTCGAAATGACAATTCAACAAACCGTCTGATCAGTTCTGCGAATTTGCACTGATTAAATTTATTTATGAACGTATTTACACTGATACGAATTTTTTTCGTGTGAGTATTTATAGAAGATGTTATTTAAAGTTAACGTTTACATCCAATATGATAAAATAATAATCAAAGAATAAGCGTATATAAAACGTCTGATAAAACTGTTCGAATTTATTATATCACGAAGCCGCAACAATCTACTGGAACCACGTATTCTGGGACACAGTTGTTACATATTTACAACGTAGTAACGGTACCAAATAAACGCGCTTATTGTATATTCATGCCTATTAACACAATGCATATTTAATGTACAAAGTGTCCCGTAAAAACGAATAAGAGACGAAAGTTTTTTTTTCGAGACTATAATTGCCTGGCAAAAATTATTAATTTTTAAAATTTTTGAATTGAATTTCCTGTTTGACTGGGACGCTTTTAGTTTTTTTTTTTAATCAAATCGAATATTATTTGGTATTTAAATAATCTATTATTAATTAGATTGTATAGGAATCTTTTTAATTTTTGCTTGAATTAAAAGTTCTTTTAAAATTGCATAGCATATTATTTCATTCATATACTTTCCAGCACTGAATAATTTGGAATTGTGTTCTAAATTAAAACAAAATAATTTCAGAAATAATGTTCGTTTGAGTTATAATAAAAAAATATAATTTTTTGTTTGTTAATTACAACTCCAGTAATAAAAATTTTAGTTTAGCAGCGATCTATAATTTTTGTTTATTTAAGAAGGATTTAGTCTATATTGTTGGAGAAAAAGTCCGTGACATTTCTAAGGCACTCTGCATATCGATATTACTACATGAGATCCCACATTATCGAAACCTGTAATTGGCGCGAGCCAATAGTAGATATGAAGGAGAATGTAATAGAAAGTATTTATAAATAGGTATAGCATGGATACGATTTTATGCTACAATAGCGCGCATTTCTAGTTATTTTTTCTCGGTCATTGCGCGCACTTAATTAACAGTTTATATTTATTTGGAAAGTGGCAAAAGTCAAACACGCATGTCATAAATCGACGCTGTTATTTCTTTCTACTTTATAACACGCAATACTGGTTATCCCAGTCAAGAAGTTAAGTGGGATCTGCCTAACATCATTCCGATTTGATTGTCTGAAACATGCGATATTACTTTCTCTTTTTTTTCCTACAATTGTGTTTTTAAAATAATTAAGTAATTTTTCATATAAATATGCGGAAGTTTTATATAAATACGTGGGTTCTGAAGAATGTATCTTTTTATGTCATGAAAACGTTAGCGTTAACGAAACTGTTTCAATGGCTTGTGTCACTTTCCGAATAAAAAATAATTGAAATAATTTAAATATCAGATATTCCTAATTTGGCTGATGGCCGCGCGTGTCTAATCTTCGTGATCGAAGAACACCGCGGCCGCGTTTATTGAGTAATTATATTCATCCCGTTCCATGTCGGAGGTAACCACCTTCACCACCACGACTTCGATGGTAATTAGCAAGAACAGGACCATAAAAGTTGCCATATTATACCTTTCCTGACCGGGCACAACTTTATCACTCTCAATTAATAGTGTCGAGATCAGGGTGGAGACGTAAATCAACATGTTGCTGAGTGGAAAATACGAGGAAGTTTTCTTTATAAAAGAATGAAGATGACGCTTTGTCTTCTAATTAAAAATTACGTCTTTTTTTCCTAGTTTTCTAGAAAAGGACTGCAATACTTGGCACAATGTGAATCATGGAAAAGAGATCGTGAAATTATATAATTAAGTCAATTGTAGTCGCATACTCCACTCTGACTTTTGAGTAGATAATTATCGTCGCTTTTTAAATCACGTGGCACTATCAATTAGATGAAAAAAATTTACAGTTAATGACAGTTAATCCATATCAACGTTGATCTTTCTCTAAATATTTCTCCGTTTATTTTTTAATCATAGGATATTAATTAAATCAGTCCGAAAGAAAAATATTAGTTAATTGTCAATTATTTCAGTCGAATATTTCTAGCTAGCGTTCGATCGACCTCCGCTGATTTCTTGGAAAATTAGGACCACCCAGATACCACGATGCATAAACTTCGCAAATTAAGTTAATACGCGAAAGTTCCTTCGTCCCTAATCTCTTATTTACGACGTTGGACACGGTGATTCGGCGATTCCGCATCTGGCTACGATGATCTTCGATTTCCCTGTCGACTTCCTTGGTTCATCCATTCCACGTTCCGGCATCCTCCCGCAATTCCGCATCCGCTATCCCGATCCCGTGCAACGAGAATTGTATTTCGTGCTGAACGCGCTCCAATCTAAACGCCGGTTACGCGATCGCGGCTTTCCACCACGCGATCGACGGCAGTTACGTAGTTTTATGTAACGTTGCACACATCACGCTATCACAATTGAGCTTCCACACTTTTTACAAGTACACACTTTATGAGAAAAATTATGTACTTAATTTTACGTAAGAAGTTAATGTACCAGCGTAAAAATTATACACGAAACTAATTTTTTATTTGAGAAATTTGTTTAAGTTTTAAGATCTTAAATCTTTGCGCCCCAAGAGTTTAGTTAATAATTTTCTGTTTTTTTTTCCTCAGTTTATTACGCTGAATTGCTATTTCTTTCTCGTTTTACTTCTGCCTCACGTATTCACGCGCAATTGAACATGTTCGCGTAGTTTCACACTTTGATTTCTCTAGGAAATATTTTCAATTAGACTCTTTTCGTTTACCTCTTCTTTCTTTTCGCTTTTTTTCTGGATTCCGTTTTACTTTTCACTGTAGATTCTGTTCTGTTTAACTGGTGCAATTAATCTTGAGGAGACGTATTCCCGATGAATTAAATTCTCTCTGTTCAATTGTTTCTTGTAAGTAATTTCTTGTCACTTAAACTTCTTAATCTCTTTCTTTTCAGTTAATTCTGTCTCTATCATGTGCTCAGATCAACCAAATTTATATACTTGAAACTTATTCGAGCTTCTCCTTTTCTTCCTCTTCTTATTCCTTATGCTTCTTCTTTTTCAGGTGAACCTCTTGATTAGCTTCTTCTTTCTTCTATTGCTTTTCTAACGTTTTCACAAAATATTAGCTCTTGTTTTTCATCGGTAGGCTTGGACAATCCTCGCAATTCGATCCCTACGATCTTCTTCCTCTCTTTTGACTCAATCAATCCTTTTTTTATTTTTAACATGCAGTTAGAATTACTATGATGTTTTGATTCTGCGAAAATTCTAACGCTGCGTCTTCAATTTCTTTAAGTAATTCCTGTATTCGGATCCTTTGTTACGTCTTTCCTTTCACTGTGTAAGCTATCCTTACTGTCTGCATTCCTCCAGATAATCTCCGCCAAGTGGCTTTTCTGCTTCTCTTTTCCTTTGTCTTCCTCTCTCTTTTCTTAAATTTTCTTCTTTCTAACTTGCGACTTCTCCGATGCTGCTATCACATTCTGGTTCGCTGTTTGATCGGACTGTTTCAGTAATCTAGACTAGACAGCATGAAGGGCTCTTTTCTAGTTCTTAATGGAGAAGGCAAGAAGACTCTAATCTCAAGATTTTGACAGAGTTTTAATTTAACTCACGCCTTTGATTATATTGATGACAATACGAATTTGGCCCGCGGTCAAACCGCAATATATATTAATTCACTCGGCATGACATTTCCGTGGACCACTCACGCCGCAGAACCGGCGCGATCGTATCCTCGTACCGGACTGTCGGTTCGAAAGTGACAGTGAACCGTTGGTAGCCAGGGAAACTCAATATCATGCTGTTATGTGCGATGGTAGGAGCCTCCGTCTTCGTTACATTCTCGTGATGATGTATTCCTTTCTCTTGCACTCTTTCTTTTTCTCTTTCCATCTCTCTTCCTCTCTCTTTCTTTCTTTCTTTAGTTGGTGACCCATGCAAGAGTTGCTGTGATTGATAGAAACTTTCACTGAATTTTGGCGATCGCTAAAATGTTCAATGATACCAGGATTGCAAGTTCTTATTTTTCTTCTCATGCGAATATTAACTCATCAATTCTAATGAGAACACGATGATATAATATGGAGTTATGACACGAATATTTATTCGTGTCAATTTATATAATTTCGAGATGATTAATAATTAGGATAGCCGTATTATAGATAGTCATATTATTGTAGTTCTTTATTTTTTTATGAGATTTAATATACATAAATGTAAATGAGATTTATATTTGTTTCGTTTCATATGTTTAATTTTAATTTTTTTATCGTATTAAAGAGAACGAAGTTCTTTTTCTGTTTAAAAATACGATGATAATAAGTGACAAATATAATTATTCATTGAATGGATTGTACCTGTCGAATATAAAAATTACAATTAATAAAAGTGAATAGAATACATATGATTAATTCTTTTATGGATGTAAACATTTATATTATATTCGAGGTAGATATTTCCAAACATTTTTCTTATTTTTATATATGCGTTATAAATTAAATCTGAATAATAATATGCTACTAAACGCTAAAAATTTTTTTAATCTTTTGAATTTCTAAATAATTTCAGAAAGTTATCTATTATACATTTCTTTCTCTTTCTTCTCTCCCTCTTTTTCTTTCTCTCCCTACTAACAGAGTTGGTCCACTTTTACAGAATTCATCAATTTTAATGAACAACAAAAAGAATAGTCTTTCCCTTTGAACATTTATTCATTTGTACATAAAAGATAGACGATGCATAAGTCTAATGCGCGCCGCTGTAATGTGATTACATCATCTATCGTGTAATTGCTCTCGCTTCTATAACTGTTTCTTATTATATAATAAATGCCTTTTCCGTCTGAGTGAGCATCACCATATTCATTACTCAACAAATCCTACATCTATGTTTTTATAATCGACTCTCCCTTGATGTTTTATATAATGATATAATATTCAATTTCTGAGGATAGTTAAAAATAAAGATGCCCGTGTTAAACGTCTTAAATAAGCCGTGTAAGGAAAGAAGAAATCGTGAAGAAAAATTATATTTGCAACTTATAAATACATAAATAAAATGTCATCTTAATTGTGTAAAAATATAAATTTGATTAGATATGTAAATCTGATATTAATTATTTTGAAACAAAAAATTATATTTAGAAAATATAAAATTGCGTTTTATTATAAATTTTCTAGATTTTGGATCCTTTTAATTAAACGCTGTTCAATTATGTTAATTCAATTAGTGTCTATCATGTTTTTTTTCTTTACCAAATAAATAGACGAAAATTTTTTCTTTTCGTGAGAAAATGTGTTTTAAACGTGGAACATGAGGTGTACGATGGGAAGCAATTTATCCATGAGTTATCTTTGTAAGAAAGCACCGCCTCCGTTTACGCGATCTAGTATAATTTAATAAGGATCTAACATCACCTCGTTAGAGTAGTTTTGCAAGTATGCAGTAATTATTGAGCCGCGCAGAGTCACTGTTCGCACTTACCGTTTCTCTCGCTTTCTCCCGCAGAAGATCCTCAGAAAGAAATGTTTCATCGGTCGTTCAGCTTCAGCCCGGTCTCGTAATGAATATCAACGCGAACGCCTCGCGCTATTCTCATTGGATAAAAATAAGGATGGCAAGAATGGCCTGTTTGGTCTTTTTTTCTTTCTCAATTGAAACTGTCGAATAATGTATCTTCGTTTCTCTTTCTTGATTTTCTATTTTATATTTTATGAGCGTATCTTACTTTTTGTTTATTTGTCTTACTTTTCACTTAATTTTATTTTTTTTTTTTAGGTTGTTTAATATTAATTTTTTACACTATCATGCTGTCTTCTTTATAGCGACACCAATATATCAAGAAAAGATGTTTGTTGCGTTAAACTATTGATTTTTTTTAACTTGCAAATTTGTTTGTTAGTATGTTAGCGATTCTATCACAAAATGAATCTTCCATTTTAATTGAAAGTTATCGCTCTTAAAATAGAAAATAGTTCAGACTTTCAACTTCAATGCAAATTAATTTCCAGCATTGAATAGCAACTCTATCAGCCTCGTCTAGTGACGTCAAATGTGCATTGAAGTCTCTGTTCCTTACGTTGTCGCTCTTATAACAGACAAAGCGGACTTTACGGAGAATTACTTCGAAGTATGTAGAACAGGAGATCTCAAAAGGCGATGTAACGCCAAAAACACTCCAACGATTTATGCTTTTATCCTTGCGGTAGATCACAATGCGACAGCAATATGATTCCTTGGAAAATCAATTTCGAGTAATTGGAAAACTTTGGCAATCAATGCACATCGGAAAGTGCGATCAATTTCTGCACGGAAAAGACGAGAATCGTCCGAGGAGATCCTCGACACCTTCGGAGATATCGGTTCGCGTTCGAGCGAGCGTTCGCACCGGGCGAGACCGACTACCCGCGACAGCGAATATCCCGACAATGAAGAGAGCGTCGTTAGTGCGCGCGGATACCTGGGTGTTTGGCGTTCCTGTACGTGCTTCCGGTTCCCCTACGCGCCGTTGCGTCTATTGTTCAACACGGCTCGATACGTACATTGTGCAACGCCCGACGTTTTACCATTGACGTACTCCACGCCCCGTGGCCCGCCACGTGCATTCTTAATGACGATCCCTCTTTCCCTTCTCTTCTTCAGCGTGTATCGATATGTCGTCGATATACGTCTCGTCGCACGCATCACCGCGCCGTGGGCGCTTCCGGTGGTACCGCGATCCTAAACCGGCTCGTCTGTGAGGTCGCGGGACCACGCCGATTATTATTCACGCGATCCGTTCGGGAGCATTGCACGGAACATTCTTGCCGGCGTAATCGCGTATGCTGGATTTGCGTCGCGGAAGGAAAAGTCTGCACGCAGGGTATAAATGTGAAATTAAAGATATAAGAAAGGTAAATCATTGAATGGCGAAGCGTTATTTCAAAGCAATCTAAAATTTACGCGGAAAAAACGATTTTATTAAATAACTGAAAGTATCTGATAGAGATAAAAAAAAACACTACATAACATTCAGTTATTACGGAATATAGAATTGAGCATAATCATGATTTTTATTGCAACAACTTTTTGATTCTTGATGAGGGAAAAAGTTTTGATGAAAGATTAATTTTAGAGGTGATTTTTATTAAAAAACAAATAAATGCATTGAATTTACAAATGATCGATTAATTCGTTATATTATGGTTTAATCATGGAGGAATGATGTTTTTATGTTTTAAATTTATCTTATTTATTTATTTTTTTTTATTTAGTTATATTTTTGTTATTATTTAGTTAAAAACTTATTAAAATCAGATTAACGATGGTCTGCCATAAATTTGATGTGAATATGCTTGTCAATATTAGTTGACTTTTCACACACTCTCGACATCTTATTGTATTCATATCAAATTTATGGCAGACCATCGTTAATCTGATTTTAATAAGTTTTTAGTGATTTTAAATACACTTTTTATCATTTCACTTTTATTACTTTTTATTACTCAATGATAGTGGCAGTGGAGTGATATTGAATATATCAAAGATACTTTTGATAACATTATTAATGAATAAAGTCATTATTATAATGAAAAATTTTATACACAGGAAGAATGATTTTGCTAAAAATAAATCAGTAAAAGTTTTTATACTATTCTTTGCGCATTGCTAACCACGCTATACTCTGATTCGCTTTGATTCTTATTGTTTTTTTATTTAAATCTATATCTAATTAAATTTTTAGATACTTTAGCAAAATTGTTCTTTCCGCGTATTAGTTGAAATATTAAATGAAAGATTTGTGTGCACAGCGCAAATAAAATAATTTGAATTATTGGGATTTTTTGATGACGAAATTAATTGCTTTAGTAATATCATCGACATTTCCGTTACGATCTTAATTTGACCATATATAACTTTTTTTGATGATTTTACAGCGATATTATTTTATCTACGAGAAATTATCTTGTTCCATTTCGACGATCTCCGTTATCCCTCGCGCGATCTTAATTATTCAGAATAAAATCTTTATTATGTATTTCTTTTCTTTTTCCTTTATTAAGAATAATTTAAAAGAAGCGCAACCTTATTTTGTGCAGCATAGAAAAATAACTTGTCCGGCAAGCGCGATTTATTTCGGTTGAGTACACGTGTGTGTTTTTGAACTTTTGAGAGAGAGCTCATCAAAAAATAATTTATACCACTTTCCGAAATAACAAGATTCTTCCAGATATAAAAGAATATCGACAAATCTGACAAGACTACGAAAATAGTTTGTATATATACGATACAATCTACGAATCTTTACATGATTTTACAGTATTGCTTCTATTATAAGCATTGATACGCTGAGAGGTGAAATCAATTTTTAATCCGGGTTGTAGGCGACACAATGCTATCTCGTTATCTTATTGTTAGAACCAGCAAGTGATAGGTATCGATCTGCTTTGTGAATTAATAAACCTGCTACAATTTTAAATCGCCGAAACAAATCGTTCTTGCTTTTGTTGCGCCACGAACAATTCCAAGTTTCGAAGTGGTAGTCAAGTATTGTCAAACTTCAACGTTTATCTTTACCGATATGCGATTTACTGATAAAACCATTCACTGAGGTTAAAAATATAGATTATATTTGAAAATCTGCTGTACCAAACAGAGTGATATTTGTTCTTCTATGTTTTAAATGCAGAAAACGCAATTAATAAATAGATGTAAAAAATCATCGTAAACACACACTGAGAGAAAAATGTTTGGTATTTGTCACTATAACTACCATTGAACTAAATATACACTGGAATGAGCATCTCCGCTATGAAGTATAGAAAATCGTGGTCGCAATTGATCAGTCGCCATTTTGGTTGGGACCGATATTTGAGCGAATCAGAAGCTTTTAGGTGCTCATGCGCACTTGCGTTTAGTGTTCTTTAGTAAGACGTTAGTATGCGTACAATACGTACAACATATGCTTCATTTACGTGTAACAGGATATTTTCTCCTTGTCTGTCAGAATACTGGGTGATGCAAAATAACACAATTATAACAATGGACAAAGAATACAGACGATCCTAACGTAGTCAGCCATTTTGATTTTGTCAAGAATGTCAAGATGCAGAGAAGGACAGGTTGCCCCGATATTTTGCCTCTCGCACCGTTCTGCCAAACCCAGCATATTACTATAGATGCTAGGTCTATCTTATATGTCTATGGTTACTCTTTTAGACTTTCGTATTCTGTGTATATTGTTTTTTTGTTACTCACCGCATAAGCGGCTGTATCGACTCTGTGTTAGAATCGGGGCCATTCTCTTGCGACGAAATAAGACGCATATGTCAGCAAAATTATCGTGTGTGAGATTATATTTAAAGGATTATAAAATCGCGTGACTGCGATGTTTACAAAGCATCAACATGAAGTGCTGTGTGCAGAGAAGTAAAAAGGGCCTTTCATTTCATAGGTAAAAATAATTGAAGTGACATTATTTTTGTAAATGTTTACAAAGCATCAACATGAAGTGCTGTGTGCCTGTAGGCAGAGAAGTAAAAAGGGCCTTTCATTTCATAGGTAAAAATAATTGAAGTGACATTATTTTTGTTTATTTACCATTCATGTCCATATAGATTTCCATACATTGATCGCAACGCACGCGCGAACGCTTCTGATTCGCTCAAATATCGTCCCAATTAAAATGGCGGCTGATCAATTGCGGCCAAGAATTTTCCTCGATGTCCATTCCAGTGATAATTACATATTACTATAATTATGATTATTACTGCTATAATAATAGTAACTATGTATATAGTTCAAGCAACAAATGTATATAGTTGGCAACCTAAAATGACTATAATTATAATTATTATAACCATAAAAATTATGGTTGTCAAAATATAACTATAAAATTATAGTCACTTGAATCATTTTTATGATAATTTCAACTATTTTATGGCTATAATAATTATAATTATAGTCATTTTAGGTTGCCAACTATATACATTTGTTGCTAGAACTATATACATAGTTACTGTTATTATTATTATAACAGTAATAATCATAATTATAGTAATATATAATTATAGTTACAAATGCAAAACATTTTTCTCTTAATGCAACTGTGTAATTGTTTGATGCGATAATCAATGACGTCGGCGAGATTATCGCAATAGTATATAGGTTTTTCTAGAGGATCATAAAAATTAACTTAGGTATTGATACGATCACGATAAATATGAATTCTATTATTGATAAAGGAATTTTCAGATTACATCATTGCCACTGATTACATCACTGCTCAAAAATGCTTAGTATAAAAATAATTAATATATGAAAGAACTATACGGTTTGTATTGCACTGAAAAAATTATTTTTGATTTATAGAAAGATTTTAAACTTTCTAAAATGTCGAAAATTAGATAGATGTCTAAACTTCTTGACATTTCAGAATTTAAGATAATAGATTTGATAATACTCTCTCTCTCTGATAAAAATTCAAGGATTTTCAAAATTCAGTAACTTGCATATTTAATATTTATAATTTTCGACTTCAATCTACATAGAATATTTGAGTTTCAGGAAAATTTAATAATCTAAAAGTTTAAGGATGTATCCACAGGTATATACTTTTTTTCTACAAAAGTGATTGGAATTCGAAATTTATATAATACTTTCTGTATAAAATTGAATGTTACATACATATATGAAACAGTAATAAAATTATTATTATTAAAGTTATATTTCAACACATCACATCAATAAATTTATATTTCACAATACAATTTTATAGTTTAAATAAAGTTTTTCCATTTTATCTTAATTATTTTTTTAAAACATGTCAACTTCTTATTGAAATAATTTTCAATCCAGGTTCCCCAAATAGCTACCAAATTTTTAGTATTACTTTCCAATATAATATAGAAAATTCTGTAATTTTTTCATAATTTTTCATTTTATTAAAAAATATATGTAATACATCTTTAATAATCTCTAGATTCAACTGTAGAATTCGAAAGATTAGAGGATTTAAAAATGTATTTCTTTGTGTGTCAGCTTGTTTTAATAACTTATCTTTCTCTCGAGAAAATATTAAGAACAATATCAAACATATGTAGGTAAAAAATTTCAAGAAGTACTTAATATAGGACAAAATATTAGGGAATCAATCTTTAAAATATTTTTAGCACTTACCTCGATCGAAGGCTGATGTAAAGAAAAATTCCAGAAGCTATTCCGACCGCCAGTAAACTCATACTAGACGAGACCATCATTTCTTTCGTTGAATAATTTTCGTTCAACAGCTCGAAAGACGAGAAAGTGATCTTCAATAAAAACGCAACAAAAAAACTTTTTCCTCGGACGAGTTTCTCTCTTCGCGCGAGAATGATGATCCTTTTAACAACGAAGTATTTTGATGCGACTGGGAATACGCACTTTAATCGACTGTTATTCGCGCTTTTTGCGATATGATATGATATTACGTATGTCGATATACAATCGATACCAATAATCCGACATAGCGTGGGGTACACAGAATCATTCCAAAGCGATTAGCATTGTCGCACAAACAAGAATGTGCCCAGGAGGATATTGTTATTTCAATTGAATTGAAATTTATTATACGGAAGTGTTCTCTGGAAATTTTGTTTGTAATATTCGCAATTTCTGTCAAATAAATGTAACTCTTGTATTTAATTTAATAGGTATTTTCCTGTCTTAAACTGAATTTCTTCAAATAATCAAAATTCGGCGCTTATATTGGATTGAGGATATTTGATCCTCGTTTGTAAGAACCGCAAATAATTAATTTAATTTAATTTTCAATTAATTTGGAGAATAATGATATCGCTTTTATCTTTAGATTGTAACAATCTATAGATAATCATATTATATAATTTCATTCATATATTTATGTAAAATCTTTTATTTAATTAATAATATATATATATATTTAATTAAAATGCAAAAGATTTTTTGTCTTTTTTTAAATAATTCACAAAAAGTATATAAGACTTAATACGGATATTTATTCCGTAAAATTAGAAAGTTAGAAATTCTTTGAAGTTACAGCTACATGTTTCGTAGAATTTATATGTAAAAAAATATTTAAATTTAATACATCTAGATTATTCTTAGATTATTATATATTTAATTTTTAGAACGCATAGATATTTTTTGAATAGTAAAAGCATCGCATACACGAATAAAACTAAATGCAGAAAACATTTCTGTTCCCGATAATTAAGTGTATACGCCTATTTTGAATGATATTATTCACATACATATTCAGTTTTTATCGATTTCCCGTGACCTTTGATACTGAATAGCACTCGTTGAAAATATCCCCTTCCGATATCAATATTAGCCGAGTTCAAGAATCCATAGTGATTGATGAAAAATTACAAAATTAAAATATTTCATGAATTTTAAAAACTCAATTTTTATAATTTATTCGAATTATTCGATATTTATATAAATGTTCTATAAATTTTATTGACAATTATAAATACTTTATGTGCTTTACAATTAGCGAAGAAATGAATAAAATCTTCTAAATTATAACTGTAACTATATTCTTATTTTATTATAACTGTACATAGAGAGAGAGAGAGAGAGAGAAAAACACTAAGTATAAGCATATTCAAGCCGAGGAATATGCTTCTACTTAGTGTTTAATTCTTGTCGGTCCGAATAAAATCTTATTATTATGTATAGAAAGAATTATTTTGCTGAAATATTTAAGAATTTAGCAGGATATACATCTGAAAATTAATTTTGTTTGCATATATGTATCTAAAAATAATTTTGTTGTATCACCAAGTAGTAATTATATAGGCTGCTCACAAACTGGTTATAAAATGTCAAAACTTTTTATAGCATTACTCAGCATGCTTAAGTTATGTACTTATTTTGATGATCTAATAAAATAAAATAATTTCGCGCGCACGAAATGCAAGAGATCCGGGTTCGATCACTTTCGGCCGAGGTAATATTTTCCGCAATAAGAATTAATTATTTACATATTTTAATATGTCATTCAACATTATTAAAATCGTTTCGAAGATGCGAATAAGCATAAAAAATTTATTAAATTGCTAATCAATTTAACTCGTGATATTACTGCAGTAGTTTAGTAGAGTTAGCATTTCAAGATCGAAAAATCATTTTGGCGCACGTTTCTAAGAATTACATACGTGATATGTAAATTCACATAAGAATCATATAAGCATTAAGATCCAGCTAGACCATTTAAGGCTTTGATTTCTATAATAGTTTTTGAAATAATTTTATTTTCAATATTTTTTAAATTACTTTTTATATCAAGTTAGAAGTGTAGTCACGTTTTTTATGTATGCACATGTGAAATGTATCGTAGAATTAACATTTAGTATTCTTACTCCGTCATGAAGAAGAATCTAATAAAATCATTCATGAAAAATAGATATTCATTCAATTCTACATAAACTCGTAATATCATTTCTTTTTTTGAAACTTCATATCTCCCAATTTACGTCGTACTTCGCACCTTCACTTTATCCACGCGAGTTCTTTCACGCACGATTTATCTCTCCCACGAAGCAAACGCAAGAGCGTTCTCTATTTCAGAGACACATACGAAAGCGCAGCCGCTCTCTTCTCCACACGAAAAATTTCGTAAGAGTTGCATTCACGGATCGGCCGTATCTGTTCCGTGCTCGCGATAAGGCACAACTGAAACCAAGTTCCTTACAGTCCCGCGAATGGTCTCACCATGAGTTGGGAGAACTCGTTTTTCTCGACTCACACAATGCGCGACAATTGTTAACAATTGCTTCCTCGTGACGCGGGAAGCACGTGAGTTTCACTGACGCGTTTCCACATATCGAGGTTCCTAGGCGCCATTTCGAGATCTTAAATATATCATTTTTGTTGACATTGTGATTTTCAGTTCGTTAACAGGCAAAAACTCATGTTCGTACATGTGTATGTCTTCTCGTATAAGATAATAAGAAGGAAGAGTATAAGAGATTATAAAAGTAGATGCTTATATTTTCAAATTTATTATTTCTATCTAATGTATTTAGAATAATGTCTTGTTTGTTAACATTAGTGCATGTGAAATATGTCAAGTTCTTATTACTAGACTCAATGGAATATTGAATATCTGCGAAAAAAACAATTTTGCTGAAATATTTAAATTTTAAGTAGATACACACACACACACACAGGTTTAAAAATAATTTTTTGGATCATTAAAATATTAAATAATTATGCAGGAAACTCAAGCATGATGAGCAATGTTGCAAAAAGTTTTTACAGTCTAGCAACCAATTTAAGCGTTCTATATAATTATTTTAATAGTTCAATAAAATTATTTTTAAATCTATATCTATAGCTAAATTTTTAGATACTTCAGCAAAATCATTCTTTCCGTGTATACAAACCATGGAACTTATTAATAAATTAAATATATAAATAAATATAAATAAATTGAGAGTATTGAAGATACTTTTGTACTTCAATACAATTTTTGTACACTCTATTATACTTTAAGTAAACGTAAATTCTTAAAAAACTTTAAATAATATTTACAGCTA
Organism: Trachymyrmex cornetzi; assembly: GCF_001594075.2. Lineage (NCBI taxonomy): Eukaryota > Metazoa > Arthropoda > Insecta > Hymenoptera > Formicidae > Trachymyrmex > Trachymyrmex cornetzi. The sequence goes on from NW_017296059.1 coordinate 1,823,531, forward strand.
TCTAAGTATGCTTAACTGAAAAAGATATGACTTTCAAGGAAATACTTATCAAAACGTTACTTTGTTAAAACTTTTTTTTTCTTTATCAGACTTTTAATTATTTTTGCTAAGAGACGTACCTAATATTTTTTAAGATAATGTTGATGTAATGCTATTTTCTTACTAAACTAATGGTGTGTTGTTAATTTAAAGTAATTATAGATATGGAGTAAGAAATTTCTTCTTGACTTTTAAAATTATTATCGTTAAAATTATTTCTTTAATGTATCTTCGTCTAGGTAAATGTTATCTAATATTATTAGAAGATAAACGTACAATTATACCGTATCTGTTGACGTGAAAGTAAATGCATCCGAATGTATAGATTCGTTTGCTAATGATAGATTACCGCCACACTATATCATTCTTTACTTTTCTCTCTATTTGTGTATACGCGATATTTATACTGCAGGAGTTGCTGAAATATAAAATGACATTCTTGATGACGTTATTATAACGTGAAAATATCATATCATCATATTAGCAGATCATTCATATAACAAGATACAAATTCACATGATAATAGAATGTTATCTTAGAATGATAATTTGATAGACGTATTGCTAATTATTTATACTATATGGAATGTTTCTTGATACAATCGCTTCTTCGTAAATAATTTTTTATTTTGCTCGTAATTAATATTATTTTAATGTAATTTACATACATATGTACTTTCCTTATCTAAGTATTACTAATTACTAAAATAATCATAATACTTTTCCTCCCTTTTAATTAAATAATTAATTACGTGAATCTTTTTTCACACGTGTAGTAAAAACATACATTTTAATCTTGAAAGAGTTTGTTAATAAATGAATTGTAACAATTACACAATTATAAATAAAATTTACGTGTCGCAGACCCGGTTCGTTCATTATTAGTTTCTAATCACTTATTAGAGTCAACAGAATTAAAACATCTTAACACTGCAGTTATACAAATAGACCCTTTACAGGAAAAATAGAAATGGAAGAAAGAGATAATACGTCCTGTTTCAAAGCATTCGCTTTGCATGTGTGGTTTTTTAAAAATAATATCTACTTCTAATGTATGCATGAAGTTTTATTATTATTTGCGATAATAAATTATCATGTGATCTTACCATCCTCATGCGAAACGATATCCCTAATTGCCGGCTTTATTGGTTTATCTATGATATAATAAGATAAGGTGAAACATTGCGCATAATGGCGATAGCGCTGGAAACAATCAATCAAATTTGGACCCAAATGTACTTCTCTGCGTATAATAGCAGCAGCATCGAACAGCCAATCAAATTTTAGTCCAAATTCGATCTCCTAAATTTGCGCATCCGCGGGAACCTTAGGTCTATTTGCATTGCTTGAGAGAGAAATCCCCAAAAATATTTGAGCTAAAATAAGATAGATATATATTTGGGTGTTGAAAAGAGAGAAAGCGAAGATTAAGCTGAGTGTAAAAAGTGCAAGCAACGTGAATAGACCTCTTATCTTATTACACCATGAGTTTATTTAACTGTCGCCTGAAGAGCTTCGTTTAGTATTCCGCGTTTAACGCTGGAACGTGACTCTGCCTCGCCGATCTTATTGTGCGTGATACGTCGAAACGAAGAGAGAGAAAACCGTCTTCTTTCGTGGCGGTTGTTTTTCGCTTGTGTATCGAATTATTTTTGCTGATCGAGAAGAATATACGATACTCGAAGGTTGATGAACGTCTGACGGTTATCGCCCATCGGAATTGGCAACGGAATTAGTTTATTTGGCGTTTTTTCAATTGACGACTGTGTTTTTATCTTCCTAATTAAATTAGTTAAAACTTGCGTTTTGAGTGAATTTTCGAGTGCTTGTGATAATGAAAGTCAAAAGGCCAACAGAATCGAACTTCGATGGCAGCGACGACCCATCTTCCCTGATCGGTTTTCTTCCGCAGGTAAAATGAAAATTTGGATGAAACTGATATAGCTTGATGCTGAGTTCAGTGTCTGATAATACAGAAAACTAGATCTCCCAGTTGTGCCATGTTCTACTTTCTAATTTATTAGAAGAGATACAATTAAGATCATAATGCGACGTGGAACACATTAAATAAAATAATCGCGCCAGATGATGGATATAAGAGAACTGAGATAATTAATTTCATGTAGAACTCACCCCGGGAACACGATTTCACTTCCAGCAATAAAAAGTGCTTGTCTTTCTGCATTCATATATAATGATATATTCACGTATGAATAAAGTCCCAAGTATTGTCATAAAACAAGGTCTCTCTTTAGACCGTGAAACTTGAAGTGAGTCATATCAAATACATATGTTATCTCGTGTAATTGCGTGCATTGATAAGACAACAGTTTACTCACAGTCTTTTTTGGTTACTATTATAACTATCGGTATTTTACTGGTATTCCAAAAAAAGTAAGTAAATGTCGAAGTTTCTCATCTGCACGTGCGGGCAATTGTTGGATATCGCAGTTATTTTAAAAAAAATTTCGTCATACAATCGTTTAATATTTACGATATATAAATAAAATATCAAACAATCAATTGCAAATTTCATTTAAATATTCTGGTTACATATACTTGTTAATTAAACCAATTTTAATAAACTAACATGACTTCAACATAAAACTTAATTATAATAATTAAATATTAATATTGAAATTAATCTGCATGTTTTCGGGTTATCAATTACAACCTCGCCTTTTATTTTCTTTATTACATTTATCTACTTCCTGTAATTATTTAATTACGCTTCAGTTTGTTAAGTAAGCCAACAAGAAATTTTTTGACGCAGTTTGTTAAGGCTAGTTGACTTCGAAACATCGTTAGTAAGCTTTACAAGCGTAGAACTCCATACGTATTGGAAAGAAATCGGGTCATCAGAAGATAACGGTAAGAGATTAGGAATTTATATGCGCATTTCTGTGGACGTCATTTTCGCTATTTATCCGCGTATAAAATTCTCGTCCATGGAATTTTTCTTACCTAAATATGCGGTAGTAATTGTATCAGATTGCTTTTTTGACAAAAAATTTTGCAGTCGAAATTTTTATATTATAAAGTTTATTTCGAGTCTATTCACTGTATTGTATCAGCAATAAAAATACGCTATTGTTACATTCAATGATTCATTAGACATTATAGGATTATGCAAACGCAGCTGCTGCATGCGTCGCATAAAAAGTTCATTGTCACGCGATGATTAATACAAAGTATTTATTATCTTTTCAGTTAAACCTCTACTTTGTACAAATTGTGTTTGTGTTATGTTTGCGTGCGTTTGTTTAATTTACATAAAAAGATATACATTAAAACCATTAAACATATGAATTATTTCCATAAATGTTAATCTCGCAGATCTCAAATGTTTCATCAAGATTTACACGGAAAAGATAGTTTACTGACGTATCTAAAAATATAGCACGGAAAGAACGATTTTGAGTTATCTAAAAATTTACATAATTAAAAATCTGAAAATAATTTTGTTGAACTATTCAAATAATTACTTAAATCGTTACGTCTTTCAAGCATTTCGAGCAATTCTGCAAAAAGTTTTGACATTTTAGCAAAATAGTAACCAGTTTGAACGTCATTATTTTGATGGTTCAACAAAATTATTTTGCAAATCTGCATCTAGCTAAATTTTTTAATAACTTCCGTATAACAAATCAAACTAACCAAGACTTATAAATCAAAGAATTGAAAAGAATACGGGCGTTAGGAGTCAGGCGCAGAAGACGTCGCGCAAATAATACACCTGAAACTTGAAACTTCTTTATTCAACAAACGCGCTTACATGTTTCGGCTCATTTTTTAGCCTTCCTCAGAGCAACCACAAACTAACATTTATAAACTAAAAGTTATCCTGTCATGGTAAGCTCCCCTACATCGAGAATTTAAATGCCAGAATTAAACAAAAAGAAAGAAAAGGAAAATGAAGAAGAAGGGAAATATTAAAAATGTCGGATTGGAGAATATAGAAACTGATTTATCAAAAAACTTTAAGAATATAATTAATTATCCCGAAAATAAGGCGCTCACCATGATTACAATGCACTATATCGCAAACATTACCATGAATAATGCAAAAACCGGTTTCTGATACGTTGGCCAGTCGGTATCAGACACAGTGAGTCTCTTTTTAATTATTAGCTAATATTTTTTGAGATAACAAATGGAAAAATTCAACATTAAAACGTTAGTCAATTCCAAAAAAATTGAAATTGTAAAGTGATCAAAAATCTCGTCAGAAGGGCTTATTACTGTGTACGAACGACATCGACTCAGTCGTACACACGTTTTTGAATTATTCATGGTAATATTTTCGGGATAATTAATTATATTCTTAAAATTTTTTGATAAATTAGTTTCTATATTCTCCAATTCGACATTTTTAATATTTCCCTTCTTTTTCATTTTCCTTTTCTTTCTTTTTGTTTAATTCTGGCATTTAAATTCTCGATGTAGGGGAGCTTACCATGACAGGATAACTTTTAGTTTATATAAGTTAGTTCGTGGTTGCTCTGAGGAAGGCTAAAAAATGAGCCGAAACATGTAAGCGCGTTTGTTGAATAAAGAAGTTTCAAGTTTCATAGGTGTATTATTTGCGCGACATCTTCTGCGCCTAACTCCTAACGCTCGTATTCTTTCCAATTCTTTTTTAATACTTTTGTAAAATCATTTTTTCCACAGACACAGATCTGAAAATAACTTTATTGGACCATTAAATATAATTATGTAGATATCTTATCTACATAATAATTATGTGGATATCTTAAGCATTATGACAATATATCGTACAAAAAGTTTTGATATTTTAGCAACTAGTTTGAGAGAGAGAGAGAGTATCCTACATAAATATTTTAATAATCCAATAAAATTATTTTCAGATCTATATAAATTTTTAGATACTTCGGCAAAAACCATGCATTTTTTTTCGTATAGATACATATCTGAAAATAACTTTATTGGACAATTGAAATAATTACGTACATATCTCAAACATTATGAGCAATTCTGCAAACATTGTAAATATTCTATTATAACAATTTTTGAACGTCCTACATAATTATTTTGATGGTTCAAAGAAATTTTCGAATCTGTATCTAGCAAAATTTTTAGATTCTTTAGAAAAACAATTCTTTCCATGATACAGATCTATAAATAATTGTGTTGCACCATTAAAATAATTACGTAGATATCTCATTATGAGTAAATCTGCAAAAGGTTTCGACATTTTAGCAACCTTTAAACATTCTACATAATTATTTTGATTGTCCAAACGAAATTATTTTCAAATCTAGCTAAACTTTTAAATTCAACAAAATCATTCTTTCCATATAGGAAAACTTACGATTTAACGTTCACAAATCAGACACAGGAAAAAGATGAAGGTTTCGTTGACCTTAATTATTCTAACTTTCAGTTAACGCGTTACTTCTCAAAATTGCATTGCTAGTAAACCGACACATGGCATCAAATTGCAAAATTCTGGCTTGACGCCACACTTCGCGCGGTCTTGAAAGATATTTGCCGAGCGTTTCTCCACATCTGATGGCGATGGCGAGACGGTCGTCGTCTGTGATTCCGTCGAATACTCGTGAACGACTAGTATTGCGACGGCGCATTCGTCAACTGATACCGTCATTGATGGGCGCGCGCGTTATGTCCGCGTGCAACAGACAGCGTGCAGCTCGTCTGTGCGCGCAAATATTTTCACGTGCGTGACTATGCGATGTGGGCGGCGGGGGACGATGGACAAGGGACGTTTGTGGAAGGCCAGAATCGGTTAGATGCTCTCGCGACTCCCGCGATACACTTAGTCCACGTCCGGCGTATCACGAAAGCGCTCCGCATTTTATCATCCACGCTATCGAGATTAACGCGTTACCGGCAACAACGAGGTGTCACGCATTGATGTAATCTGACCGTCTTTACGGAAAATCATTCGTAAAGTCGGACGCGATGGGAAATTCACGATGTGCGGTGCGATAAAGATACGATCGTGAGTTGGCGGGACCATCATTTGTTCTGGTAAAGTAATCGAATCACTTGACTTTGATTTATGTTTGACAATTCAAAGTGTCGAGATAAACGTTCACGGTAATAACCATTTTATTGAGGTATCTAAACATATTTTAGCTTTATACAGGTTTGAAACTTTATTGGAATATCAAAGTAATTATGTAGGATAATCAAACTGGTTGCGAGAACGTCGATATTTTTTGCGGCATTGGTCATCATACTTGAGATTTCTACGCAATTATTTTCTGTTTTAATTTAGAAGCTTAGCTAGATCTGTAACTAAACTTTTAGATACTTCAGCAAAACAATTTCAATTAATACAACACTTTTTTTTAGTGTGTGTAAGGCCGGAATCAGATATTGAAGATTGAAATTGAAGATTAAAAGATTGATATTTGACTAATCAAAACAATAGGAATTAAAATTCTTTTATCCTCTCTCTCACTGGTCAAATTTCAATCTTTAATCTCAATCTTCAATGCGTAGTCTGATTCCGGTCTAACTAATTTCGTTCTTCCATTTGTTTGTTTCCTTTTTTGTGATTTTAATCATCCTTTAATAATATTTAATTATAATAATCATTAGGAGAAATTAATATTTACTCACACATATATAATAGTGTAATAAAATATTTAAATATTTAATTGCATTATTATCTAATATAATTAATATTGTTTTATGCGATAAATATTAATATCTTCAGATTAGTGAAGGTATTAAATTCTGCTGCTGCATATCTGAAAATATACGAAGATATTTTAAAATTATTACACTATATCTTTAATTTTTTTATAATGCTATTTTAATGTGAAGATATATATAAAACTTATTTTAAAATATTTATAGATAACATTTAGATTAATATTGTTTAATTGAAAAAGTATTTTAAAAAAGGGCGAAATAGTTAGATTTCAAATAATAGTTATCCTCTAATCGAACTCTATCTTCGAAGTGTTTGAACTAATTGATTGCAGATATTTTTCCTCAATTCCTGCTTTTTATTATAACACTCGAGTACAATTTGTCGCGATTGCTCGACATACTCACAAAATTGTTAATTTTATACTGTAATTCTTATTTGGAGTATCAGCGTAAGATATGAAATCAAAATTTAAAATAATATTAATTTGAAATTAAAGGTGCCCAGACAGATGTTCAATGATTTAATTCGATTTTTAATGTTGATATATTTGGTATAATTATTGTTTCACTGTCTCGATTATCTCGTTCGAATTTCGATGTTATAAATGCGCGTCTAATTAACATACAAAGACTCACGCATATAAACGCCCACACCTCGCAGCTGCGTTCCTGTGAGATGATTATGAAATCGAAATAGCTTATTTCAAATTATTAAGTTCTAATTACCAATACTGCAATCCGCCGTAATCTATACGGCAAAGTTCTCTCGTGAATTCACAATTGGAATACGCAAATGGATAAATTGATGTAATTTCGTAACGACGTTTTCATGTAAAGTAATAGACGGAATATAGTTTACAACACTCTTCGATCTAAATATCGACATTATTTCGCACTCGACATTTTAAATGCTTTTAATTTTGACACTTTAATTTTTTTTTTCATCGAGAGGTAGAAGATGAAAGAAGTGAAATCGACTTGTTTGAATTTTAGGAACTAAAGCGGCTTCAATAAAGGAAGGACTGTCTTGGTTTATCTCTCGATGATACTTCTGCTCGATTTAATCACTCTTGTTAATATTACTCGATATTAATGATCGAAGCTCGGCACGAAAATTTGACGAAAATTGTAAAAGGATACCGTTATTACTTAAAATGAGTGGGCCTTCCGGTGATTGCAACGTGCAACCGACGCAGGTGAATAATTTTATCGTCGAATGAACAAGAATCACAAATGATTGCGAAAAAAAAACAGAGTAACAGATATCGAGGAAATAATCTTCGCTATGAATTGACGCGGTATTTTTAGCGATGTTATCATTTAAGGATGTACATGTATCTTTTTAATTCAATGAAAAAGTTATGAAAAATTACAGATTTTTCTATATTGTGTATTTATGAAAGTAGTGATTTAAAATCTGAATTAAACGTTATTTCAATAAGAAATATAGACACGTTTTTAAAAAATAATTAAAATGAGAAAATTTTTGAACAAACAAAACAACAATGAGTATATAGGAGTTAAGTGCAAAAATTGTTGCGCAGAAAATGATTCCCTATAATTTTATTACTAGTAAATGGGTTTTATTAATTTTTAATTATAGCGAATAATTTTCTGCGCAACAATTTCCGCACTTGACTTCTACTCCCATTGTTGCTTTATTTGTTTGAATTATTAGAAGTTCGTTCCTTAAATTGAGAAAATTTTTATTTAAAAATTATGCAAAAATCAACTACAAATAATTTTTGAGACAAAATTTTTTAAATATGTATTGAATAGTGTATCGAATAATATAAAAATATTAAAAAATTTTATTGAATGAACTAAATGGTGTAAAAATAAATTATTAATGAAATTTTTTTCATTATTTTGAAAAAAAATTTTAAAAATTATCAGTTCGTAAAGTTTATATCCTATCTATTAGTTGGATGTCCTTCATGTAGCATGTACAAAAAAAATTAATCGAAAATTTTGTCGCAATTATGAAATTTTAATTGAAAAATAAATTTTTTTTAGTATGCTTATATTTAATACAAGTACCTTTAATTTCTTACAAGAAATAGCTTCAGTATGTATATAAGAAGAAATAAAAAGTAATAAGAGATTGTAATATTTTACTTTATTATTAGGAATGTTTTTCAAAAATATTCTGCGCTAAAGCCTTTGTCTAGACACAAAATTGTTCTTTTTGTAATTGTAGTTTATATTATCTTTTTTTTGTCGCGTCATTCTAGACTCATTGAAAGAATTTGCTATTATTTTTCTGCAGTTTTCAAGATATTTTTCCATCGAAACATTTTGTTGAAGCTGCGATCGCAAAAGCTTTGTGAATACAATGAGAGATACAGGAAATAATAGCAAAGTCTTTTAATGATTCTGGAATGACAATAAATGCGACATAGAGAAAGATAATACGAACTGCATTTACAAAGAGAATAAGCTTTATGTCAAGAAGGAGATCCATAGTGTAGAAAATTTTTGAAAAAAATTCTTAATAATAAAGTAAAATATTACAATCATTCAATATTCATTTCGTGTCTTTTTATATATGCATCCTACTTCTCGTCACAAATTACAAATATAATACCTTGTGTTAAATATAAGCATATTTAACACACAGAAAAAAATTGAAAATTTATTTTTCGAGGAAAACATAACTGCGACAAAATTTTCACTAATTTTTTTTCTATATGCAATATAAGGGATATCCAATAAATAAAGATACGGATTTTACGATCTGACTATTTTCTAAAATTTTTTTTCAAAATGATGAAACAAATTTTATATTAATAATTTATTTCTACACTATTTAATTTAGCACTGAAAATAACATTAAAATACATATTTTTTAAATTTTATTTGAAAGACTGGTAGTTGATTTTTACGTGAATCTTCTTTCTTACACGGAAAAAACGGCTACGTTTGCCACGACCAAAAATCGCCCATCAATATATTTTTTGGATATAAGAACTATAATACGATTGTGATAACCATAAGATTGGCATATCTTAACGGTTATGGCTGTAAAGATATGTCCATCTTACGGTTATCACAACCATATATATTGATGGACGAAAATTATCATTATTTACGGTTGTAGCAACCGTAACATTTTTTCTGCGTAAGTTATTATTATTAAATTATTATCTAAAATAATAAAGATAAAATGAGAAAATTTTTATTTAAATTATAAAATCATATTGTTAAGTATAAATATTTATCTTATTGAATTATATGAATTTCAATATGTACATATGTATATAATATATATATATACATATATATAAAGTATAAAAATGAATATTTTATATACATATATATAAATTATAAAATATTAATTTTTATACGGAATAAATTTCCAATTCCATTCACTTTTTACAGAGAGTCCATACACCTGATACATCCTTAAATCCTAGATTACTAAAGTAACGATGCATGATTATATGTATCTCCCTTATATATTACCTTCAGGATTGATATTTTAAAAAGTTAATGGGCTTTTATCCCAGAGAGATAATGTCACGAGAACTACAGTAGTAGAGAATTAAAGTCAATATATGATTCCTACTTTATGTGAAACTATATTAAAGAACTCTTTGATGTCACTTTTACCGCTAATAGCGTATTAATCCAGTATGCTGTACGTAATTTAGCGTATATTAATTCAATATGTACATAATTTAGTGTCACTTTCAATATACATATATAATATAGAATTTAATATTCCGTCTTCTTTCAATCAATAAAATATAGAGTGAGAGATCAAGAACATTTAAATTATACGATACTTAGACATTTGGTGCACGGGAAACTGAAAAATCGAAAATCAATATTCTTGATTGCAGGAGATCAAGGTCTATAAGAAGCGATGGCTGATCCTCACACTCTTTGTGGTGTACAGCGCTAGCAACGCTATGCAATGGATTGAATATAGTATTATTACGAACATTGTAGCGAGATATTATAACATCTCGGATTATGTAGTGGACATGACGAGCATGATATACATGATAACGTACATACCATTGATATTTCCTGCCAGTTATCTGCTTGATAATTTCGTAAGTAATAATTACGTTAACGATAGGATAGAATAAAGTAGCGGAAAATCCGAAAAACCCGTCCTATATTCTCTTAAAGTATATTCCAAAACGTCCTCTCCGAGAAAAACTTTACTCGAAATATATAATGTACGTAACATACTATAGTATATAATCTTCCTTAGAGAGGACGTTTTGGAATGTATTCTTAATTATGAATTTTTTTCTCATATTCAATTTTCGAGAGTACCAGAAAGCGGTAGTCACCTTCAGAAAAATTGCATCTCTTAATTTTCGTAGATTTGAGTGATAGATAAATCACAATAAGAATTAAAGATCGCGTGGTTTATATTAAGAATGTTACAGCATCTTATGCCACTGATATATATAATGTATCCTATTAATAATAGTAATAATAGATAATAGTTTTTACCGTCAATTTCTGTTTATTATTTAATATTTGCCTAGACATAAAGTCCAAAATCGGGACATAAGACATTTATTTGAACCCGGGAGTAATCATCTAACCTTTTACGAAAACGATCATCTAGGGTATTTTATACTTTAATTAAAATCACTATTATTAACAATGTATTGTATATTATTTATTGTTTTGCAAATTATTAGTATTTGAGAACATTATGGATTTAATCATAATTTTCTGAAAAAAGTAAGTAAAAGTAAAAAAATATTTAACGAAGTAAACTGCATGTTAAATAATTTATTATAACGATATTTCTAAAAAATAAAAATTTTAATTAATAGCGCTTTTTTATTGCGTGTTTTCAATGAAATAATTATTAAAAAAGAAAAAATATGTTGAACAAATATTCATAAAAAATTTTTTTATGGATATTTTTTACAATTTATATTTTTTGCCGCTGGGGTAAAAAAATATTCTCAGGTTAAGAACATCTTTGTGAAAACCTTCTAAAAGACGTCTTATGGTTCGATTTTAGACTTTGTCTGGATGTGTAATATTACTGCTCATTAAATTGACGAATATATGGAAGAACATACGGGATTTTAGGGTCTCAGATGGACGGTGATCGTCGGAGCGCTTGGGACCGCCATAGGTTCCTGGTTAAAAGTGTTTAGCGTAGCCCCCGATCGCTTTTGGATCACATTTTGCGGTCAAACTGTGGTAGCAATTAGCCAAACCTGTATTTTGTCCATTCCTGCTCGCTTGGCCGCGGTATGGTTTGGAGACAACGAAGTCAGTCGAGCTTGTGGCATTGGTGTCTTCGGCAACCAGGTAATCAAATATCTTTGTGTATCATTAATCCTATTACAATGTATCTAGGATAGAACTTATATTCTAAGAGAAAGCTTGAGAATTTCGATCTGACGTTTCATTCTCGAATTGAGTTCTTTTGTTAGATCTATTAGACATTTCTCGAATAAATCAAATCGTAATCAAAAATTCAAACAAATTGTTTTATTTTCAAAAATTTTTTTTAGAAACTTAAGGATCTGTCTTCTCTCTCTCTCTCTCTCTCTCTCTCTCTCTCTCTCTCTCTCTCTTAAAGAAAAAAATATAAGAAACGAAAAAAGAAATGTAAGCAACGTAAAACATGATAATTATATATTATATGCTAATTATTATTAATTATATTTTCCATTTTTTTGGGTAGTGTAAGAATTTAATTTTGCACCGGTATACGTTGAGGGAAAAATATTTGGTACTTGTGACTATATAATTGCATGGTAAAATAATTATAGTTAGAAACTCCAATTTTATAATTATTACCGTTATAATATAAAGACCCTAATAATAAAGTGGTCAGAATTTGTTATAGAGTTTCTGTCATAAAATATTAGTAATAACTAATAATATATTATAATAGGAATTCGACCAATGAAAATAAATTGATTAAGAAAAATGATCCTATTTTCGAATTTTCAAATTCAATAAATCTAATCGGTGCGCAGTTTATGAAAACCGAAAATTGTATTTGCAAAAATTTGTATATAGAAATATTATTAAGTATTAAGATCCGTTTCGTCTGAAAATAGTATTATTTATTTTAATTCAATAATCATAGTGTTATAGTTCTGTCAACAAATATATTGGCACTGAAAAAGAGACTATAAATTACAATCATTTTTCTCTCACTGTACGTTTTGAATTTACTATCTGTTATCTTTGTGCAAATATTTTCATAAGGATAATATGTGAAAGAAATAAGCAGTAACACATCAACCGTTCGCAACGTGCTAAACTTTATAATGCACGTGAATTATTTAATCCACGTAATCAAAGCGCTCTAATTATCCGAATCAAAGCGCAAGATAACGTAATATCATAATTCGATAACAAGTCAAACAAATTTTGCTTTTTTGACACCCACGATGTTAATTATTTTGTATCTCTTTTCTCGATTGCGCGAATATGAAATAATTCATTATTATATAAAATAAGATTATAATATAATAATCCCATCTCTTGTTATAATATTCAAATTTATTACATATCTACGTGCAACAATTCCCATTTCCATTGAATGGATAATTCAATCTGATAATTTAATTTTATATAATTTTGATGGAAAGGTCATAGTGTAAATGTTTAAGAATTGATTGAAAAACTTATTTTTCCATTGAAATTTTTATTGATGTTATTATAACTATAAACTTATAATACACTGGCGTGGCGGCTAAACTCCGACGAGAGCTTTGTTTTACTGATTAAGTAAATGCGATTTACATACTGTTTATAATACGAATATATGATTTATGAGACATCGTATTGGAGTGTTAAATGTGTAAAATGGATGAGCTGGTGATTCAAAATAATACAGTGGTATACTTAGTAAACGAAATACTCAGAAAACGAAATACAATGACGCAAATATGATGTAAGTATAAAAAAGAAACAAAAATTTGATTCTTTTTGTTTCTCATATTTACATCATATTTGCATCATAATATTTCGTTTTTTGATTTACTAAATACAGTTGCAATATTTTAAATCACAATCGACTCATCTATGCATTGGATGATTACAACATAAACGTAAAGTTGCTGTAAAATTTACGTATATTTGTCTGGGAATACTTTAACAAAAAATAATTTTTATTAAATTTTTTAAATTTTTTAAATACTGCATTTTTGTATATCTACAAAATTAACTTATTATATTTACATATATTCTTTCTTATTATAATTACAATAACACATTGGATATTATAATATTCCTGAAAACGCATATACTGGCAGGGTGTCGACGGGACTCGAACTTAAGATCTCTAGGGTGGTAACCCAACTACGCTAACGCTGAGCTATATTCATTTGTCATTCGTCCCGATCATGTGTCACGAGAGACTCGAGAGAGTCAAACAATAGTTGCTTTCCATTTACACACAAGTGAAACTGAGTCCTGAAGTGAGCTGAGTATCTCATACTCAGATTAATGACGTCAATACTTACTTTGGTAAAAGGTTATTACATGACAATACAGATTCATAATCTCACTTTTAAAGTGAGTTCACGAGACTCAGTAAAACACACGGTCTCACGATAATCTAGCTAGCTAGTTCATTATTATGTATTTGTAATAAAAAATTTGAAAATTATCGGTTACTATTATATTACATTAAAATCGTTTAATTGTAATTTTTTCTTTATTTTTCCTGTTTTCGCACAAAATAGACCAGAACCAAATGTACAGCACGTGTATTTCAAGGAAAAGAAATTTTAATTCTGTGAAATTAATACAAAGTATATCTCGTAACAAAATGGTATTTTTATCAGTAAAACAGACGACTTCATCCCCTTAATCTAATTCTATATAATTCCAATAGAAATATGTCATCGTCTGAAATTTTTTGATCCTCAGAAAGAAGATTTATGCAAACTTGTCTCTTGAGTTGAATACCCGCTATTATTATGTAAGGCCCAATTTTTCATGACGTCAAACATTGATGTGTGATGGCACTTGTTATTTAAAAAACGTAAGAGGAAGCACTCGACATTGTCATCGCCGACACGTGTCATATGCGTGCGGACAATGAGAATAGATCTCACATACGGAACAACGGAAGTGACAGTCTGGAGTACTCACTGATCGACGAGTAGGGTGCCTCGAGAGATTTAAATTGCGACGTGATTAGGTGGGAAACCGAGTCAAAGTGGGCACCCACGTTTAATTTCGCTACCTCGACAGACGAACGACCATGTCGTGCATAGAGAGGAGCGGCTGATGGCAGGAAGGGGTCAGGGGGAAGGGGCTCACTCTACGTCGCGAGGGATTCAATTACTCCAAGGTGCTGTAGACTGCCGCTATCATTTTATCTGCCATCGCGGTCGCACTTTATCGAAGACTCTATCGCGCTTTAATTGCACTGATTTCGTAATACGATGAAACGGAAGCTCAATCTGATGCATTTTATAACCGCGACTGCGTGTCATAATCGCAGGTCTGTAATTGAGAAAAATTCTGACTGACTCCGGAATCCAGAATTTTCAGACAAGAGAAAAGGTGGCTTCACCTCATCTCTTCTGTCTCTTTTACCTTTAACCTTCCGGAGCTACAGACTTCAAAGTCTATAATACAATTACTGACGCTGGATCTGTGAAACTTATTTAATTTATTATGAGTGGAAATTAGACCGATAAGAATAAATCAATAAGAGAAAGAATCTTATTTTTAGTCGAAACGGATCTTGGTACTTAATAATATTTATATGCAAATTGAGTACATATTTTAGTTCTACAAATTACGCGCCGATTCGGTTTGTTAAACTTGAAACGTAATCACAAACTGAACCTGGAAATAACATCGCAAATGATATTGCCTTGTATAAACATTATTATTACAATTGGCGATCAATGTAATTTGTGATGTTTTTCCAGCTTCATGTTATGATTGCGTGTCAAGTCCTACGAACAGAATCAGCGCGCAATATATAGAGTATTGAAAAATATATTTATAAATTTGCTTATGTATGTATGCGTGGATATTATTAATCACCAAAGCTGCTTCGACCGAAAATAAGATTTTTTCTCTTATTTGATTTATTTATGTTGATTAAAAGGCACTAATTAATTTCAAGTAATCAAAATAGTCATATAAAAAAGAATATATTCTCTTTTCTGAGACACAAAATATTCTTGACGTACTAATCTTATTACAACTTTATGCAGTACTAAAATAAAATGATATTAAGATTAGAGATCAATACAATTCCTATTCCCCTTCCTCGAATTAAATAAAATTGACCTATTATCTTAAGACAAAAGTAACACATATAAATTTAAGTCTATATATTTTTACGTTTACAATAAATCTTTATTCGATGCTATAACATATAATATTGGCGCTGTATAGTGTTTTACACAAAACTGGATATATTCAAGATTATTTTTTAAAAAAATTTGCTATTTAAAAATAAAATATTCCTTTGTTAACAACAAATATGATTGTTTCTATACTGATCTTGTTTTATGATAGATCGAAGAATAATAGCATTGGATCCGGAAATCTTTTCTATAGGTATACAAACACTAAAGTTGTGTTCTGTTTGAAAGCACATGTGCTTTAAGCTTCATTCTGTTTTTATCGCTTATACATACAAAAGGAATATGGAATAAAGCTTACAGCGTGAGCGTCCAAATTGAACGTAGCCTAAGTTTACTTTAATAACTATTTCAGATTTGCATGAGAGCATAGAACATAAAGAATATAATTGAAAGTCCAATAGATCCACCGCCAATTCCGGAGGGTTAACTTCTAATATACTTCTAAGATACGCTTTGTAATTATTGGAAAGATGAATAAAGCAAATGTGCATTTGTTTTCTTTTATAAATAAATAATATTGGCCTTTTGAAGTGCGTTGCCTCATATACGGAAATTGCATGTTTGAACAGCTGACAAGGAAAATATTTCACTTCGGTAACGATTTGTAAAGATACATACGAACGCTATTTATTTGACTTCTTCGGCAAGCATACAAGTTCTATTTTCAAGGCAGATATTGTCATGTATACCGTAACTGCGTAAATAAGACAGGGCCGCGTAAAATTTGCGCTCAGGGGTTTATGATCTTCGAGTGCTCCAATGTAGCTTCCCACCTTCCCTCAATAAATACAACTCTTTTTATACATTTGTTAACTTTACAAATATCGACGAAATACTGTTAAGAATACCTCGTCGATGATAAATAATAAACTAAATTTGAATTAAATTTTTATTTTTTTAGTTAAATTATTTAACTGTTTTGTTTTAGTTGCGTAACATTGTTTAAATTAACGACAAATTGAGTAGAAGCAATGGCGACTTGTAGAAACAATTAAAAAATTCAAATTGGATATAATTTAATATTTGAATTTAACAGTATAACTTATTCATTTTTTAAAGCTGTGACACCCCTGGCGATTCAATATCTTAGGCGCTCCAGAAACCCATAAGTAAATGCGTTATTGGAATAAGATCTACGAATTTACACGGCAAACATTTCTTTTTATCCTTTTCCTAGGGCTCAATGACAATTTCTTAGGACGTTCGTCACTCGAATTTCTGTTGCAGCTGGGTATAGCTATCGGTTTCTTATTTCCACCGATGTTAGTGCCGAACAAGGACATCTGTGAAATCGAAAGGGGGCTTCAACGTATGTTCTATATCGTCGCGGCTATCACGTCGGTCGTACTAATCCTCATATTAATTTGTATGTGTATATAATTTTCACTCATCGGTTATGCAATTTGGCAATAAAATCCCGAAGTTTAAAAAATATAATATGTGACGTACAAATCAAGACAATTGACATTTGACTCCAAATATTTTTCATTAAAAAATTGTAAAATTGCAAACTAAAAGTAAAGAAAAATTATTGAATAGGAATAACTTTTGCAAAATTTTATAAAAAAAAGATTACTTCGTGTACTTTATATAATTATTTTGCTTACTATCATTATTTTATATATTATTATTAGTAATAATAATAATAATAGTTTGATTACTGTTAGTATCAAAGAAAATATATTTATATTACATTTTATACTTTTTATAAACAGGAATTGATTTTGTTAGTCAAGATTTATTTAATCCCTCGATTTTATCGCCAAGCAGCGTATATTCTTCCACTCTTTCATTCTTAATAGAAATTGGTAATTTATAGTCTTCAAGTCGGCACCGCCTTTACCACCTAGTTCCGCTCAAGTTGTGCAAAGAGAAAAATCCGAAAGCAACAAGGACGTGAAGAAATTTTTTAATTCTCTCGCAAGGTTGTGTTCGAATCGTGGCTATCTGTTGCTTTTAATCAGTTACGGCATTAACGTCGGTATCTTTTATGCTATAAGCACCCTTCTAAATCGACTCGTCACCAGAGAATATTCAGTAAGTATTTTTTTATTCGATAACTATAAGTACTTTACTCTCTTTTCGATTCGAATCTCGCATTTTTCTGCAATTATGAATTCTATATTATATCGTAATTGTCAATGTACATATATGTCTTCTTACAAAAGTTTGTATTTTTTTCTGTAGAGATTACAGACTCTAAACAAGATTACGAAATGCTATTTTCAAATAAGTTTCTTGATTATATCTCTGCTTAATGAGAAATACTAACAGGTAGTGGTTATCTCCTTTTCAGGACAGTGAAGAGGATGCTGGTCGAATCGGCCTAACAATAGTTTGTGCCGGAATGGTTGGCTCTATTGTCTGCGGTATTCTATTAGACAAAACACATAAATTCTGGTGAGCAATCGGACATTATTTTACGGAATAATCGAATCATGGAATTTTACTCCAATGTTGGCAGAAGTAATTCAACTAACTTTTTCTATCAGCAAATCGAACTGATTTATAATAATCATTATAAACGTTACGTAAAGCTAAAAGAAAAATATTTCGTTTACTAGATATCTCAAGTTAGATTAGATCTCAAGTTAGATCAGAGCAAATTTATTTCGATTTATTTGATGACAGCAAATATGTACATACAATCGAAAAAATGTAGACAATACTAATTTACAGGTTGACGACGGTAGGAGTGTATGTTTGTTCTTTGGTGGGTATGGTAATCTTTACTTTCACACTGGACGTGAAGATATACGTTGTCTACATCACGGCTGGCATTCTAGGGTAAAGTCCAGCAACTTATATTTTTATCATATAATTATTTATAATTTAAAAATATTTTAATTTATTGGCTTGCGTATTATGTCATTAAATGTCTAATTTGATTTGTTATTAAATACTTTGCTCTTTGGCTACATTTCGTTGAAAATCTCGTTAAAATTTGTTTCATTTCTTCTTTAAAAATTCACAAAATTTCTAAAAGCATGTCGAATAATTGAGCGATTTTTACTTCAGATTATTTCGAAATTTTATATTATATCATATAAATATTTTTATAGCTTTTTCATGACCGGATATCTGCCGGTTGGCTTCGAACTCGCTGCAGAACTCACGTTCCCGGAGCCCGAAGGAACATCTACAGGTTTACTGAACGCGGTCGTCCAACTGTTCGGTATCGCCTTCACTCCACTCTATCGCTACCTGCTTGACATTTGGGAAGACTTTTGGGCAAATGTCACGCTGTGCTGCATTCTTGCAGTTGGCGTTTTGCTTACAACTTTGATACCGAACGATCTGAGACGTCAAAAAGCGAAGGCTTGACAGTTTGAACAGTCGCCTAGTCAGTAATGAGCTACAGTCTTCGAAAAGCTTCTGTAGTTCGAAGGAGTAGTTTTTGTCTCGACAATACTTCCCATAAACCTATTATCCTAGTTCAATTGGGTCTTAACTTATTCCCGAATATATACTGTGTGCCAGAACTACTCTTTCTCTGAGTCACGTATGTATTCATCTGAAAAAGGTATATCTTTTTCGAAATTAAATGGATTAATGGAGGTCCTAAAGGAATAATCAGATAGTATAATAGGCGTTTACCTCGTAGAACTTTTAAATTTTTACTGTAATAGAGATTTAACACTTAGTGCGCCTAAGTGCCAAAATGCCTAATGTTGAGAGTTTGTAGGAAGATGTAAAGAAATAGACCAATATTTTTATGGAAAATTAATAGCTAAATTTTTAGAAAAAATTCATAGTAAAAAAAGATGGTACAATTGGCTTTAAGAGATGACAAGAAAGCTATATATATACAATATATATGTCTAGAGATATATTTTTGTCGTCATTGCTATTAGATTTAGAAACAAAGTGGTCTAACAAATATATGTACAAACGACGAAGAAAAGTAAAAATCGTCGGAAAATTCTCGATCCTGTTGTTAGTTGAACTTAATCTCAGGTAAGCGGTAGTATTTAAACGGTATTGTGTAGTAATGAATTAACTCCGAAAACCAGCGAATTGAGGATAAATTATCACTAAATAATAGCACTGTTCAACAGCCAAATTTTCTCCGATAATATATTTTCCAAAGATTTTTTGAACTGAACACGATGATGGAGAAATGTGCACTTCGGAGAGAAAAAAAAATTTTTTGTTGAACAGTGTAATTACAAAAATAGACAAAAATATTATGAAATTAATTTCGTCGTCTGTGACAACTATTGACAATAATCTACGAACTTTTATCATTTTTTATTTTCTTAAACCTTCGGTGCCACTCTATATCGTTTTGTCACACATTTACCATACATTGTATCTTTATTAATAACAAAGGTGCAGCGCAGCAAAGTAAAAAAAAAGTATCAAGTATGCACTGGGTGTGGCACCAAAAGGTTAAATTCCTATATTTTGTAATATGTCTTCAACGAATGATAATTAAGAAATATATGTACATACATAAATTTCTTAGTCCTGAATATATTAAAATATGTTGAAGCAAATTCATTGTTGGATAATAGCTATTTAATATACGTAAATACGTAGTCATGAATCCATATAAAATGTTATCGGGTAGATACTACCGCGATAGACAAGAGATGTAGTAATTAAAAGTGATAAGTGTAATGACAGTGATTGTTCAAGTTATAGCTTTATATTGCGGTAATAAATGAATGTTATATTAATACGTAATAAATAGAAACAATGTTTCATTGATGAACGAATTCCATCTCTATTATCGCGATATTAATAATTATGATTATAAAAGGCGATTGTAATATTGCGACATGTGATTTTATTACCGCAAGCTTACTGTTCCTTGTATACTATATCTACAATGTGCCTATGTGTTTGAACCATTGTCATTCACGTGAAACTCTATTTTTAATTGCTTGATTGTTCGCCTTGTGATAAAAAGTTATTTAATATATATATCATATTTATATTATTTTCCTGTTTCGAATAATACATATAATATATATATTTTTTCAAAAGATGAACATTTTATTAGGATGTGTGTACAGCTATTTATAAAAACCTCAGTTAGCCATAGCGTCCATTTATGTAGATATTATATTCATACATAAATATTAGATGTTTTAAAAATGAAGTTACCGTAGCATTAAGAAAACGTAAAATCACGCTCTAAAATTTCTGTGTTCATCTCGCGTGTATTATTAATTTGATTTCAGGTTTTAAAAGTGAAAGCGTAAAAGGATTTACATTATGCAATGTTAAATATGCTTTTTAAGACCGTACGAGCAAATAACTATTTAAACCACAAAGACACAATCCTGAAGGCTGCCGCTTTCGAATCAGACAAATAAATCGTCTTCCAATGTAATGTTTCTTCATTATATTTTCTTAGGCCATTTATTGTGTGTGCCCACAAAGTTGTTCTATTTTATAAATAAAATGTTAAAACAACAATAACGTATTATATCGTATAATCATTAAGCTGCATCGCAAGAAATATAAACCTTTATAAATACGTATATAAAGTATATAATATACTAGATATTTTAATCTTAAGACAAATGATTTCTTATAATATTTTATATAATTTTCAGGTAATGAGATGTTGAAGATTCATTATGTCACCATTGAGGTATACTTTTATTTAAGAAAGTTTCTATCTCTTACAACTGTTTAAATATTGTGTTCTTCGTAACATAATGTATGCGCGATGTGTACGAGATGAAGTCTTATCATATATTACATTGATTTGAATGAGGTAATATGATTGAACGCGTGTTCGCATATTTATTTAAATAGTATTTTTCAAACGTGACGAATATAAAAAGTGTTCCACTCAAAAGTACGAAATTACGAATAACAAAGATAAAAAATTCAAACAAAAATAAGTATATTTTTTACATTTTTATTATTTGTCACAAACGTATTTAATATTTATTCAATGAGTTTCTTCATCCTAAAGAAGCGCCGGAAGTAGAAAAGTTGCCAGGTAGACAAACCGAAGAGGATACATATCGAGAATAAACTGAAGTATAATACTCGAGTGTTTGTAGCCTCTGAAACAAAAAAAAGATCATGAGTATTAAATTGTTTACAAGTACTTAATTATCAATTTAATTATGACATTTCATTATTAATTTATAATTTCGATTTGTAATTTGATCGTATAATTTAAAATTATCATTTTCTATAACAAAGTTATTTTCTTTCATTATTTACTAAAAAAAATTTTTACCATTTGTGTCTCTCATTTCTTCTTCGTTCTTGCGCATTCTGGCGAAGTCTTGCACTATCGCCTCAGACAAGTCTTCCAACCGTTTCAATTCCACTTCTACTGGTTTCAACTTGGCTGCTTCACCGATCTGTCGAAGAAGATAATAATTTTTACCGGAAAGCGGCGACATCCTCGACGGAAACCTCAGCGATTCGTTAGTATTGCGTATTACAATTGATACAATGAATTACAAAAAACGCAACTACTATAAAATGAAAGCCAAATAACGGATAATTTCTTTGCGTGTATGTTTTACACAGAGCGAAAAAAGATATTAGATAATGTCGTATACAATATCTGATTGTAGTAGTTCTAATTTTTAAATTAACTAATCACATTAAATACTTTTTACCATAAACTCCTTTATTTTTAAAAATCTTGTCTCAAACACAAGTAAAAAAATCACACAATTTTCGCTCAAAAATATTCAAGTAATACCAAATATTTCGACTCACATTTTCTCAAAATATTTTAGAAGAATAAAGAGATAAATACAGAGATCTCATAGCTATATCAGAAAAAACCATTTAATAATGTTATATGACTTAATTAATATTTCATGTTTGAGTATTATTGAGGAAGAACTGAAACTATATAGAATTGAAACATTCGGTATTAAGATGTGTCAATTATTATGCTGCTGTTATGTGGATGTACCATTAACATGTTTTTAAGAAATCTAACGATACAAAACGCTTTATATTGAAAAAAAAGTTCAAATAAATAATTTTTATCGCAATATAAATTCAAGTAAAAAAATATATAGTCGATTTTACAACCAAATATAATTAATGCGTTCACATAAATGAAATAAATTTCAAAAGTTCTCTCCGTTAACGGAACATCCGCGAATAAAAGCATGCACAAATTAATATAACTGCGTTGCGCTCTAATAGCTCAGTTCTAAGGCTGCCAATGTACAAGTATGTGATTTGTGATAAAACACATGCCAACGAGAACACAATATCGAAAAAACTCTACTTTACCAACTGCGCCACGGAAACAAGCCACATATAAAAAGAAAGTAAACAAAGTAATGTCAGATGGTTTCTCTCGATCTCCGCGTTATATTAATTCTTTTTTTTTTTGTAAAGGAATAAATATTTATAACGATGCGAACTTACGCCTTCGTAACTCTTTGCTTCAATGCCGCGTTTTGTAATCAGCGTAACTTCTTGCCTGATACCACGCTGATCTGAAATAATTTTTACATCAAATTTAGCTAAAACAATTTCTTACATTTTATATAATAATTCTTCCTTTAGATAGTTATTTAAATATATGTCTTTCTTGTAACAATTCAATTAAATTATATATCATGAAAACAAGTTATAAAGTTAAAAATGGAGTGTAGTGTATACATACGATTTGGAACGCGCGAAATGAAGCATATCTCAAAAGTATCATAAGTTTCTGTTACAAAAGAAAATTTCAACAGCTTCCCATGGGGAATGTCCTCCTTTTGAGACAATATATGTCCTTTGGAGTCCTGAATCTGTAAGAAGCAGAAAAAGTCATTGATGCAACATTCATCAATAGACTTGTTCTTTTTAGCTGACTTCTTGCAAGGCTCATCCTTCTTTTTCCTTTCACAAAGGAGAGAAAAAAACAAAAGAACTGTGAGAAAAACAAGAAATTTAGCTAATGTCCATTTCTACAAATGTAGATTGACTCTCAGTTCAATTGACTCTTTAGCCTCTTAGTTCTTAAGCCAGATCTACAATGAATTGACAGTTTATAGTCTATAGTCGGTGAGTCGAAAGCGAGTCTGAAAGATAATTGATGAGTCAAAAGTGAATCTGAAAGATAATTGGCGAGTCAGAATTGGTCAAAATCAGTAAATTGGTATAAGAGTTAGCCAGAAGCCAATTTCTAAGACTACCGTCTATCGACTTATTATATACCCAGAGCTAGAAAAAGATGAAAAATAAGTTGATTCGAGATCAAAGTTAATCTTCATTGGTGAAAATGGACATAGGAAGATGAGACTTAATATTCAATACGATTCTAAGAGAAAAACAAACAAATTCTGTTATCATAGTTGTTATCAAATCGCACAGCTGTTATCAAACCGTAAAACATTAAGTAATGTTTGATGCTCTTGCAGAAATATTTCGGCAAAAGATGAATGAAAAATTGTTAATCTACTTACCACATAATTCGCCTTCTGACCCATCGCCTCGGATACCTCGTACTCGCCTGTGACGAGTACATTTGCGTGGACCTCCTCCTTTAGACACTTGTGACTATTGGGCTCCAGGAAGAACATGATGCCATGAACCTGGGTGACTAGGAGGATCGCCAGGAAGGCCTTCACGTGAGCCTGAATCATTTTGCTCATTTGGCTCAACAATCACTCTGAACAAAGATGTTGTTCCTTGTCACCAAAAAAAAGTTCCACGCTCGCATAACATCCACAGCATCACGACATTCACGATGAGGTGGCAGCCACATTGGCCATTAAATACTAAGAATAAGTCAGAAAGGAAGACGACTTTGCCAGAAAGGGAGAAGATTTTTAGCATATAATTATCGACAAAATCAAAATGGAAAATTATAAACGCGATCCGATTAGAAAGATAAGCTGCGTTCAACAGAACACAACAATTTTGCAACCGTTTTATAATTGCCTGTTGAGATAGGACCATTCCTCTAGATCCAAAAGTATAATCCAATCAGCGCAAAGAAAACTTTCAACTTCCAGTTGCAAAATAAATGTTCTGCTCAACACAACTTAGGACTTTAGAATTTAGAAACTTTTAAAAATTATATATAAATAAAATCTATTTTTTTTTTTAATTAAATGAGATCTAATAGGACTTTAAAGTTTGATAAAGTTTGATTTAAAGTTTGAAGATTTCCAAAATCTAATGATATTTTTCCACTTTTAAAATTTCGTACATGATTTCTGAAATCATGCATTTGTTAACTTCTAAAATAAAAATTCTATTTTTCTTTAATCTCGGTTTCATTTACTTTTTTCTAATTCTAATAAAAAAAATTAACGGTATTCCCAGAAATAAAATAAATAATATGTTAAATCAAGATTAAAGTTAATCTTACATTAATGAAACTGGATTTTAGAAATTCAGTGATTTTTAAAAATTTCTGAAAGTTTAGCAATTTTTCGATTTCTTTAAGATATAATTAATTTATAATTGTAAAAAATTGATTATAAATATTAGATATGTGGGTGATCTTCTAAGTGTTTCGCATAGTCTATGATTCTGTCACAAGCAAGAATTTGCGGCTGCATTTCCTAACCTCTTACCTCGTCTAACCTCTCAGCAGTTCCAGTAAGCGATTACATTCGACGTGCTCTGGCGTTTGACATATGCTACTATCATCAGAATGGTCCTGTTGGAGAATGACGCGGTAACTTAACGCTGAAATTGTTCTCTCACATATGAACGACTAACCGATGAATTTTCGTTGCAGTTCTTAGCGGAGTTAACCAAACTCTTTGACAAGTCGCGGCTTTCGGGCGCGGTATCACTCACTATTAAAAGATGTGAGTATCCTTCGTTGGCTTTTTTATTCAAAATACATGTTGCTAAAGACTGAAAGTAAAAATGACAATTCTCCAAAGATTATTAACCTTCCATTTGTAATCTGGGTTTTTTTAATACAAACGAAATTTTGCTCTCAAATTTCTTTCTCATTTTTGCTCAAAATTCAATTTAAAGGTTTAACATTTGAGTTAAAAACCTATTTGATAATATAGTAGAGATGTTGAAAAGTAGTCCTGCATTTTTCTATATTCTTTTAAGATCCAGAATAGTAAAAAAACTAGCTGGGCATATATATAAAAAAAGAGTAGTATCAACATGATGATACAATCTTTTGAAGCATTGACCATGTTCAGCAGAATGTTTATTTTGCAACTATTGTAAGTTTTTTGCGCTGAATTGATTTCATTTTTAAAATGTAAGGAAATAGTCTTGTCTTGGTGAAAAAAACTGCCAACAGTTATAAAAGTCAACATTCTGCTGGAAGTGACCATCCTTTGATTGATCGATTCTTTCTTCTAATCAATCAAATACTTAAAAGCATTTGCAGTGAGATTTTTTCCTGGTTCTGTAAAACACATGATATAATATATTGTTTTATCCTTGTTTAATATTTAAATAACAAGGATAAAATGATATATCAGAAGCATCATATATTTTATGGAATGTAGCCTTTAATTATTATATACCCAGAGAGATTAAAAATATGATTGCAGATAGAGGGTTAATTAAACTACTTATAAACTAGCAGGCTTTATGAATTATGTAAGAAAAAGAGAATTTAAAAATATAAATTTGTATACTCATGATATAAACTTTTATGATTTATTTCTTTTTCTTTTTTTATATTTTCATTAAGGAGCTTTTTATTTCAGTTAATGGACACAATAAACCAGTGCCTAGAAAAGGCAGACCTCCTTTACCGACTCCTACAGAATATCTTTGCTTAGTTCGAGCATCGCTTCGTAATAAAAAAATCACCACTATTGTATGTATCTTTCATCTACGGATGGTAACGCTGCTTGCATCTCTCTGAGATATGTTTTTCATCTTTCAGATTCATTCCAAGGATGTGAACAAATTCCAACAAGCATATTGGAATCTCTTGAAAACAAATATAAGCGGGCTGAAGAAATTGAAGAAGGCGAAATCGGCGAAACCGAAGGTTCACTGACCCAGCGAGGATTAACTGCGTGGCAGTTGTTTATTTTTTTGTTATTAAAATTTTCATACTCTGTTCACCACATATTTATCGATACCTGTCTATTGTGTAAGCCGACGAGGAAGACGCGTTTTATGCAGCATTTTGTATAGACTGATGTACAAAAGATTAATAATACTGTTATGAAAGTATACACATATGCGGCCGATATATAACATGCTAACATGGGTACATTCCATTTAAAGCCCGCAACGCTCGTGAGCATTATTTGTCCTTGTTTAACACTCTATGAACAAAAAAAAATGAAGTGATTTTTAGAACATTGCGAGCGTCAAGTGGACGCCCTATATAATTGTGCGCACTTTCGTAAATTTATGTAAAAATGATAAGGCAATAAGAGATAATTATTAAGACTATTAAGAGTTCAAGGCAGATAATTTGGATAAATTGTTTGACAATCAATAGGGTAAAATTTAAATGGAATTTATATTAATTTTAGTTGTATTATTTTGTTAAATAAGTAAATTCAATATAACATATTTTACAATTCATTATTATCTACGATATTTTTTCTTGTTTTTAATTATGTCAGTTGGATATGATAAGATGATCATTTTGCAAAACTTGAACTTCGGATGTAAGATTTAAATTCCGATGTCATCTCCCTTTCTACAAACAATAGAATCATGAACAGTGACATGAAGAGATACATCATTCCTCTAATCATTCGTCGTGGAAATGTTTGTTGTCTCGGATGACGCGAAGTCTTTGTCCTCGTTCCGCAAGATTTATGATGCTGGACTGTCGGAATGTCGCAAAAAAATATCTGATCGATTTATCACTCGCCTATCGATCGGACGAATAAATCTTCGCGAGTGACAAACACATTGTTACATTATTTAATAACTGCGTATGTACGAGCGATTTATTTTAACACTGTGAATTGTACTTTGTGGATTTGTTACAATTGCAGTCGTCCGCGCTCATATCTCACGTTTATTGCGTCTCGGAATTTGGCTTGCGTTATTCTCGGCCTGAATGTTTCATCGCAGATTCGGCAATCCTGTGTGTACCTTTAAGATTATACGGGGTCAACATCGATAAAACTCGACATGTTATTTTACCGTTTGACAATGAATGAGAATAATGGAAGGATTGACAGAATCGATGTGATTCTGTGAACCAGTATATTTCAGTATTCAGATGTTCCAGTATATTTCGCGATTCGGTTTTATTTTCGCAAATCGCGCTTTCTTCATCTCGAGGTAATTTGACGATCCGCGTACATAGTGCGAGCATTCTTTGGCACTGCATCTAAATGTGGACCATTGTACGAAATCCTGGAGAATTGCCAATGTAATACCTGTAACGTGAATTTATTATTTTACACCTACGTTACGATTGCGATTAAACAAACAAGGAGGAATCGTCACTCCTCGCAAGTTTTCCGTTCTCATTTCGTCGTTGAGAAATGACGTGAATGAGACAGAAAATTGATCCTAAGAGAAAAATTTTATCTTCTCGACGTATTTGGAGAATGAATGAATGAATGATTCTTTCTCAACTATTTCAAAAATACATCTTTTACAAATAATCCTAAATCTAAGTAACATTAAATACTACATATTCTCTTATAACATTCTCTTAAATGACTCAAGTTTTTCGCACTACTTTAATTCATACGGTAAAACACATTATATATTTTTACTTCTTCATAAAACATACTCTTTTGCGAACTTTTTTTCTGTGAAATTTTATTACAATATTCCCGGTCTGTCGCGTTTATCTTTCACTCTCATCTCCCACAATTTCTAACTTATTTTTTTAATTACTCCAATAATACGTTTTGTTATTGGAGGATCTGAGAAATAAAAGTATATGTTATAATATAGCGAGTGAAATATTGAAAGATTGAATATATGTACTCGTATATTTTTTGAACTGTTGCAATTTTCGATGGATATTTTAGATCTTTTGCACTTGCTATTTGCGCCAGCGAAACTGTATGTATAATATTATATATGAGTAATGGAGTGCATAAGTAATTGACGTGAGGACAGGTAGGAATAAGTAGCGATCTGTATTTGAAAAGAATTCTGGATATTTGGTGATTTCCTTGACACGATTGTCCAGTTCCAGAATGCACGTGCTGTATTTCATTCTAAGAATATCATTCTTAAAAATATACATTTTTCTGGCCGCGAATCAGGCCTCAAAAAACAGAGTTTCAGATTATAAACAGAACATGTGTAAATTGAGCATCGATCAAAGAAGAAAATTGAAGGCCTGATGCGAGAGAAAGAAATAACTTCAAATACTAAATTTCCAATTAACAAAATTGTATCTTTATTTTAGCTCTTAGTTTTCAAAACTATCTTTTATGACTATAAATCTTGTTTTTAGTTTGACTATCTAAATCTTCTGATTTCGTTAGTAGTTTTCATCGTCTTGTTCTTTTATTTTTCGCTGTTGCTACATTTCGAATTACTAAAAGTGTATCTTTATCTTAACTCTGGCAAAAGTTTTATATCCTTCTTGTCTTCATAGATTTTTTCAATTTAACTACATTATGATAATTCTCTGGCTTCATTTTTAATTTTCATTGTTCTTTTATTTTTCGCTTTTATACTAGATTTTATATTTCCAATTATCAAAAGTGTCTTTATTTTAGCCCATAATGTTCTATTCTTATAAATTTAATTTTTAATAATTTGACTATATTGTGATATAATCCTTCGGTTTCTTTCTTAATTTTTATTGCCTTGTTCTTCTATTTTTATCTTCGATGTACTTTTACTGCTTTTCTCTCTGTAAAAAAATCTACTTTTTAACAATCATTTAGCGTGATGTCGTCTCTTAAAGTTTGGACGTCGCCGTGAGAGCCATGTTGACGAGGGTAGTTACGTCCTTAACACGATTCTATTTTTTTCACGGATGCATCGGCTTGACGAGTGGCACGGGGACCTCGGAGTGACGCAATTCTCGTTTCGTACCCGCGAGTCATACGTGCGTAGTCGTGGTGGACGCGGTCGCGGCGAAGAGGGACACACGCCAAAGAGAGGAGAGTCTGGTCCGGACGAAGAAGAAGCGGTGCCGACGCTGAGGCAAGCAGAATCGTACGAACCTCCATCGCGACCGCATCGTCGCGTATCCTTCCCTTTCGCACGCGCGCACGAAGAAAAAACAGAAGAAAACGAACTTTGTTAGCGCATTCGATTTCGTGAGATTTTTCGACCGACTCGAATTAGCGGTACTTGAAGAGCAAACCGGAAAGGCCAGCAGCTTGCAGCAACCATGGTTTACGAGAGCGACTTCTACACGACCCGGCGACCCTATACGCGACCGCTCGCCTCTTCCTACACTGTCTCGGTCAGTATTTTAAGAATGTGGAGTTGTTTTTTTTTTTGCATCAAAAAAGAGCGGGCTGGAAGTATGTTTTAATAATGTTTTTTTTTTGCTACACGTGGCAAACTAACGTCGAGAAAGAGAGAGAGTCCCGTTTGCGACACAAAATGTACCATCCCCTGTAACCGCCAGAGCTGTAACTCAGCATCCCGTATGATTTCGCTAAACCACGCCGACGTCTCACCGGCACTCCTCAGCGCATTATCAGCGCATTTCCTCTCATGTGTATTGAGGATTAATCCGTTTTTGACCTGGTATTTAATATTCGAAATGCTTTGTTGATTTAAAACGTAGATCTATGAATATGTCACACATGATTTTCAGTGATGAAGCGAAGATCACGTTTGAATATGCTGTTGTTTTAATGGCACATTGTGAGAAAAATCGGTCCAAAGAGAAGTAATCGATTCAGGACAAAAAGGGTTAAATAATTAATCAATGATTGACGGGATAATTATTTGCGCGATCGTTGGATGGGGTCGGCGTTTTATTTATGTGACACGCGATATGACGACGATTCGTCGTAAATTAAATAGTTGAGTAATTTATCGAGTCACACATAGGTTTTCTTCGAAGAGGTTGTGAATTAAAGAAGAATTTTTTGTACGTTTAGAGCAATTATTAAAAATCTTAATAAAAAATATATATTTTGGTAACGTTTTTTAATATATTTCTCACTTATATATTTTCTCACATATATATTTTTTATTCGTACAATTTTGTCACAATAAATTCTGTTGATATATCTAATAAAAATAGCAACTCGGTGGAAAATTAAATACCATAAAATGCCTGATTTTTTAATATTTTTAATATTTTAAAGTAATTGACAGTAACAGAATTTATATAAACAACAGTCAGTATTTTCTTAAAGAACATTCACTTTAAAGCTTGTTAACCCTTAATCTACGATGTTAATAAGAATTTATTAATTTTATTTTCTACTTTCACATTAGATCATTTATCGATATTCATTTAGTTTCAAATTACGTTCTAAAACTATTTTTAAGATGTAATCTATTAAAAATTTGATCTTTTTAAGATCTTCAATCTTAAATGAGATTTAATTTCATTTAAGATCTTTAAGCTTAAAAATAATAGAAAACAGTTAATAATGTTCCTTGTTTGAAGAGGATGTGCAAAAAATCAACGCATCAGAAAAGAAGATGAGAATTAAGGATCCTAAAACCGTCTTTTATCAATAAGACTTACATACATACGGTTTATATGCATTAACATATCACTATATATACTACTACATCAATATCGCAGGCATATATATGTATGAATTTTTTAACTAAGTATTCTTTCATATTAGGTATCTAATTCAAAAAATTCAACATTATTTGTTCATGTAATTCCTAATTCAAACCAACATTGTTTTATCTATATAAATTTATAAAGTACAAAACTTCTTTTATACAAAGTAAATATTATTACATGTCGGCATCAAAAGCCAATAAAAAAACTGTAATTTTCCAATTTTGTTTGTTTTTGGCATAAAGTCGACCGATTTGGACTACATTATTGTTTATACTTTAATTGCGGGAAAGATTTTTTAATCTAGGTGTGTAAAAGCAGTTAGAAAAATACTTGTTTGAAAAATGTCCGATAAAGCACAGACGACTTTAGGATTCTCTTAAGGGTTGATTTGAAGTTCACAAAGTAGAATGTTCTAAAAGAAAAATCAGCAACACGATAAAAAAGAGCAACGCTGACCCGCATTCGGCCGATCGCGATTTCATTGTCGTCGGTCGCAACCGACATCCCGTGAGACGTCGAAGGTGGGAAGCGATGAGTGAGAACTTGGCATTTGATTCTCCCTTATCCCCCCCCGGTTCGTCGACGAGGTCGATCGACGACAGAGAGCGAGCGGCGCGACCGGAAACACCTCGACATTGCTTGTTCTCTGACTTTGTTCTCCGTCCTCCTCGAGGGCCTCACGTCCTCGTCGCTGCTGTTCGTCGTCGAGCTCGACGCCGCGACTCACCGAGAAATCACCGCCGAGACAGATCTCGACTTCCACACTTCACTCCGACCACTGTGTTCACTACTATACTAGCACTGTACTACCAAATTTACTACTACTATTACTGTTACTACTTAATTACCACTACTACTATACTACCGCTCCTGTGCTCGAGAACGTGCACTCGGTGTCCCGGAGAACGACAAACTCTTCAGTCGGGAAGGGTACGGGGAGTACGGTAAAAGCTTTCGGAAATTCCAGAGGGCACAGATTCTTACAAAACTATGGGTCAATTTATCATTATCTGGTTAACTTGTAAATAAGCTTGATCTAATGTTTCACCTGATGGGATTCACCTGTGACATCATCAGGAGCCCGTTGGCTAAAACATCAGGTTAAGCTTAACCATAAGTTAATCGGAAAATGAAAAACTAGGTTTATGTAGCATTTTAATACTAAAACCGCCGATAGAATCTCACTAGAACTGCCAAAGGTGTCAATTTGGTAATTTCGAGTAGTGAAAAATATTTTGATATTATTTGTATCGTTAGATTATTTGTATTATATTCACATATTTTCAATATTCTGTACTGTATTTTAATTAGTCTAATACAAACAAGAAAAAAATTGAAATGATTAGCGGAGCCAAAATGGCAATCGATGGTTCTAGTGTTAATTGGATCCGCGTGTGTACACAGGGTATTCATGGGGTTCGCAAATCAATTCCGCGACAATCGGTCACAGCGATTCTTTTTTTTTATTTTCACTGTTCTGTCAAAGATACCTGTAATGCATTCCAAAACTTGACTCTGTCGACTTCGAGTATCTTTTATCCTTGTGCAATATTAAGTGAACAACGAGGATAAAATGGTACTCGTTGACAGAGTCGAGTTTTGGAAGGCAATCCTGTAGGATTGTAAATAATAAGCGTGAACCCAAGTCCATCGTTCAATGGTTCGTGTAAGGGCCCTTCCATCAATATTTGTGATATGTAATACTTTTGTGTCTTTTTTTTTTGTTCGTGTTTAGTACAGCTACTCTTGACGAGTTCGAGGGATAGCATTAGTTTTTGTTCCACGTTGTCTATGTTCACGATCCCCGCAATCGGGGAGTTATCGTGTATGTGCGACAGGACTCGCCGCATACCATTTGTGCTAATCGCAACTCGAGCCGTTGTGAGAGATTCATTGTCCGACACGTATTTCTAACCATTGGTAAATATTTGATGTTGATCAAATGATATTAATAAACGATACTTAGATTATTATCACATGAATGAATTAAATTAAATAATGCGAATTATTAAGTACGACGAAAGCAAAGAGAAGGTACTTGCAACAACATATATTTTTTAAATTTGATCTTGTTAATTTGTGATAAATTTTAAATTGTTTCAAAATTATTAGTTTTTATATATTACTTATTATTATTAATATTAATAAAATAGTATTTTTGAAAATTATTATTATTAAATACGTAAAAATATGTTTTGCAAATATATGAAAATATCTTTTTATTTCATTGTATTATTAATTTTACTCGATAGAGGTTCGTCTCCATTGCTATTTGGCAAGAGGTTTTGTCTAGACATAGTTAGAATCGTCGAGGGATTCGGGAATCTGGGGTAGCTTTAGGGATTGCCATTGATCATCAATCCGACAATAAAAAGTAATGAAGGTAATAAGATAAATGGTATAATGTCGATAGGAAATTGTTCTTGTAAAGAAAATCATCCATCTGAAAAATTCGAATTACAGCTAAATTTTTTGTTCCGAATTATCGTTAATAATTCTAGAATGGCAGTCACTGTTAATAGTCTATTTAAAAAGATTAATAAACGTTTAAAAACTATAAAATGTTTTCGTGGAAATGTTATTTAAAAACTCGCGCAGAAACAAATTTTATTATAAAAACCGATGACTTCAAAAGCAGAGAGTTTTTTAGTGGTTTTAATGGCGATTAAAATGGCTGTCAATTAAAAACGAGATTTTCTATAAATATTCGTAACAATTAATTTGCTTTAATTACCTTTTAACTGTACGATTTTATTCCATATATTTTCGTCCGTCAAAAATAGTAAGGAAAATAAGTCTCGCGATTTGAAAAATGCAAATCTGCTTCTTCGATATCGTGATGTCACAAGTATTTAGACTGAATTAAAAATAAACTTGCTGCATTTCGAACTGCACACTGTAAACTCTTTCTTGGATATCATTCTCCAATGTAAAATCTCTGAGCATTCGGCCGAGTCCTGCTCAGGGCTCGATTCGGATCGTCGGCCAAATACATTTTTCTGTCGACATGGATCTGAGATTCGCTGGGTCGCGCGGCCGTCTAAGTTTAACACGACGAAGTCCCGGAAAATGGCTGCAACGCTATGAATAGCTTCCGTTCTGTAATTCCCTGCCCTCCGGCAGCTCTATTTATAATAATTTTGGATTTTCTGATATTAGATGTCTCCTGACGGTTTTATCCTGCGCTTTTTGCTCTGGTCGCGTATCTTCAAAGCGTAAAAATCTTCAGCTTTTCTCGTTTAGATCGCGCGTACTGAAAGTTCGAAACACTATACAGCGATTGTTTAATACTGGCACGAGTCGCTCGTGCTTAATACGTGTCTATTTATAAAGGTTAAAATCAACCGCGCTTCGCAGAAAGGATGAACGTTTTGGCGTCATCGTCCGCAATGCTGGGTCGAAATTAAAGGGACGTCATAATTTCGAACATTCATCATTTGAATTCGAACATTCCAATAAATGTCATGGCATTTTAGATTAATAGAATAATTCGCACAATAATGCTATATCTCGCCGAACGATGTAGTACTAATTTTTCGGTTTCCTGGTTTGGAAAGTAGATTACAGCAATAACACTGCAATTGCAATAACGTTGTAATTATTTAAAATTGCAATTATAGTATAATTATGTACAATTATATACTTATAACTGCATTCGTAACACAATAATTGTATAACTATGACGGTATTATGATTACGATTATGACGATAACGCAAATAAAAATTCGGCAAAGAAGCTATATGGTTTGTAATTATTTTCGTGTTTTGATATACATTGTTAAATGTCAACGTTTCGTGAACAGTAAATCCTAATGCGCAGTTGAAAAGCACAGGCAATATTAACAAGGAATAATAGATTTCAACCTGTCAGAAACCGTGCGTATCAAAATATATTGTTTTTGACGGGTTGAAATTTGTTACATCTACGCATTTCGTTCTATTTTATGTATCTATCTTATTCTATCTTGAGAGTCCTGAAAAATATGACGGACTAATCAGAAGTTATCTAAACGGTATCCAATTTCTTACTTGAGAGTCTGTAGGGAATAATAAATTTCAACCTATCATAACCCGTGTATACCAGAATACACCAAAACCCTGAGGATCTCTATTATTCCTTGTTCTTATCGCTTATGCTTTCAATCGTGTCTTAGACTTTAGGATACAATGAAAGAAATAACGAATAAGAAATAAAGAATAACAGATCTCAACCTTCTTTTATCAGAAATTATAGGGGGCGAGTCACTTCAAATACTTGGAAGCTTTCTTTAATTGGCCAATTCGTAAAATTCTTTTTTTCTGATTAATCAACGAAGCAGCGTTAAGTGGATCGCACTTCATGTATTCTAGTGTATTTAGTTTCTTGTAGATTGAAGTCTGTTATTTCCTATTCCTTATTCCTTTTCCTTTCATTGTGTCTAAGTCCTTGTAATATCATGTTGTCTCTCGTTCTGATGAAGTGAACCACAATGTTTACAAAACATCGGCATTTAAGGATGTATCAAGACATCCGCAAGATAAATCGCGTAGCTTCTTCAAGAAAATATTCCCGTGAAAGTCTCAAAAGTATTAGAAAAATTCTGCATTGGATTTGACATTCGAAATTTTCCCGATATCAAAACTGCGAAATTAGGTGTTATTCAGCTGCGAAGAATTGTAAGCGTAGGACGCCTTCCAGATTATCGTCCCTGACGATTATTAAGATGTTCCCGCCGCTCCGTGTTCTCGCGACTCGAGGGGCGAATCGGTGTTGCGTTACTCTGCCCTAATTTAGACGCACCGACGGCGCGACGCCGACGCCCACCGTCGGATTTTCGTCGACGCGAGAATTCATATATGCCCGCCGACGCCAGCATGCGGATACAGCTGTGCAGGGCGTCATTTTCTTGCCGATCCGTATCGAATCTCCGTGGAACACGTGTTGAGGCAATATCGAAATGATCCTCCTCCAAAATTTCTAGTGTAGAAAATTGTCTAATACAGGAAATGCAATTTCAATCTGGTTATTTGAAAATATCTGGATATAGAACGTAGTGTGGGGTTCTGAGATAAATGATTATCTAAATGATAAAAAGAAATCGCAAAATAAACGAGACGGTCTTATTTTAGTTTCTACGAAGTCGCGACTTATTGTATATTTTCATTTTATTCCCTACCTTATTTCTTTATCTATAAATCTGTGTCTTTGATATATTTATAAGTTTATGAGATATGAAATTGGGCGGAAGGTTATATTTCCAAAGCAAGATGCATTCTTTATGTCAGAAACCAAGTCTGCTTCGAGTTTAATATCTTATCGATGCATATCTTTAAAACATTATGCAAGTCTATATTGGGATCTACGGAGATAAATGATATCTGCGCTTTGACTACATCGCGTCGTTTTACGACGACGTCTTTACGATCCGCTAGGAAAGCGAAATGATGACGAATGTTATGGGAATTTAGACTTTTCTTGCGCGCGAGCTTTGGCTGTCTGACAAATGTAGTTTATTACTACTTTAAAAGATCGCTTCTTCCCAGCCTTTAGTAGATGAAAAAAATTAAAAAGTCGACAAGAGTTTTGATATCAACCCTTTTTTGTCAGAATGGAATAAGCCGAAAAAAAGTACTTGGAAGATACGATCTCTTCGGGTTTTATTTCCAAATGTACATCTATAACAAATTTTCTCCATGGTATTTCTGTAGTATAAAAATAGAAACTAATTGTTCTATTGCTAAACAAAATAATTTATATAATTTATGTAATTATTTTATCGGTTTATAAATGTAAAACATTTTTATAATATCATATATAAAATTTTTTTATATTTTATAGGTAATAAACGTTGTGTTTTTAGTATTTTTTTATACATCTCTTTCTTTAGAAATTTGTCAATTAATTAATTATCTAGGTAATTTGTATGTAAGTTACGTCAATAATGGCATTAAGATATCTAGATAAAATCTGGTTTAAATAAACGTGCGTCGTTTTGGTAACATATGTGTCATTTCACGTTAGCGATTGCCCAAGGTAACCATAATAGAAGGAAGCTTTCAAGAAAGCTCAAGATTAATGATGACGTATTTCTGTTGTTTTTATTGACCATGCGTAAGCGCATATGTCTGACATTTTAAAGACGATCAGCACTTGAGAATTCGCGGGGGCGATCATGAGAGCTTGGCTGTCAAGTTCTTGGAGCACCATTCTCAGATAACACATGTGCCTTTGGCACATCTTTTTTAAGACGTCTTTAAGATTTTAACCAAAAGACATTTTAGAGATATTTTCAAGACTTTCTGAAAGTTATCTTTTAGACACTTTTCAGAGTATGTCTAACTTTATTTATATTATGGACTGTGTCTATTAATATTTATTCATTCAAATTCTATTAATTTTTTTATCCATTCAAATATATATGACATGATCAATTTAAATGTAACAGTCTACAAAAATGTCAACTATCTTATCATTCCGATATTTTTTATTATTTCGGTTCAATGATACAATTAAAGTGATATTTTGCGGGAATGAGTCAATAAAAAGAAAAACGCAAAACAAAAGCTGGAATTATGTGACAAATCAGTATAACATCATTATATGTATATATTCAATTACATAAAAATAGTGTACATATTTCATTATTGAAATATCGGTTTATCAAGCAACTTTCTGAACTTTTTATTATTTACGTATACATATATTATTTAAATTAAGTTACCAATTGAAATTACACAATTTAAAAAGATCGTATAAAACCAATTCTAAATAAGACGTCTTGAAGATATCTTACAGTAATGTTAGATTATATTAAATCATCTGATAATCTCGCACACGAAATCTCGAGATTATCTTGTTTTATGATCCGAGAAAAAAGATTACGTGGATATTGATGGTGTTGGAAAAAGTTAAAAATTATCTGGGATCCTAATCTAAATCCATCGGGTGGGACATCGAGGAGAACGGCACACGAGCGGTACCGTGACGACGGTCGTGGTTTAACAAAGAGAACAGACATGGCAGTAGTAGGGGGATAGTGTGGAAGCTCGAAGATGTCGGTGAGCAACAGCTTGACGAATTTGAGAAACTTTGTAATATGGATAAGCTCCAAGACTTTGTGCGATACGAGTGGAATTACTCTGCGAATCGCGAGGGACTCGAGAACTGAGAGGTGGCTAATTGCCCTTAATTGATCACTAATGGCTCAAGGACTAGTGATCTTTACGGACCCTTTGCCGGGCTCGAATTTGCAGACGGAAGCTAAGAAGCAGGACTATTTCCCATGGGAGAAGGTGCCGTTTGTGCCACGACCGTCGCTGGTGCCGGAGCCTTTCACCGTGTGGGGTCGCAAGAAGCAGGACCCGCGCGATGAGTTCTATCAGTACGCCACTCTACCGGACAAGGAGGGTGTGGTACGCGGTAAGGACGTCGCCAAGGAGGATCACATTCGACAGCTGGTGGACCGTGGAGCTGTTTCAAAAGTCGGCTTGGATGCTGCCGCCGAGCTAGCCACCCGTGGTCATGTTTTCGAAAAGGGCGTGCTCGCACGACCATCCAGTAAGATCAGGCACGCCAACACGCCTGCCACTGGCCGCACTAAAATCCTCTTGGCTCTGCAGACGCCATCCTGGTACCGATTCTAACGACGAGAAACGACAAGAAAGAAAATGACGAGGACGTTGAACTTCGTGGACACTCTTCACGAGAAAAAATTAATATCGACATTTTTATGAGATATACATTACATTTTTTTAGCATCCGCGACAGAGATATGAAGCAGAAATTATTATATGTATAGGTAGATGTCTTGATGTTAACCTTTACAGGAAAACCACTATAGTGGCATTGAAATAGTATCATATTTTGATGTAAAAAATACAACGAGAAATAATGAATTATTACAAATTTTACTTGGAAAAAAGCTATAAGATTTAAAAAAATACATCACCGCTCTCTAAAGGTTATATAAAAATTTTCTCTAATGTTTGATATTTCTGTTGTGCATCGATGTATCGATAGTGAATTAGTTCGTCGACTTATTGTTAGCTAGTCGATTTTTTATACAGGAGTACTTTCTACGGAATGTTAAATTTATTTGTAGAAGTTTCTCGGATTAGTATCTTATTTTAATAAAATTGATGAATTACATTTTCTGGATGTAGAAGGGTGTCTTCACATTTAAACACTAATTGCACTTTCAAGGCGATTGGCAGCGATTTTTTCTCATAGATTTGTAAAGTGAATAAAATAAGTAATATGAGAATATTAATAATCCTCGGCATTTACTAGTTATTTTGTATTTCCGATTTGCGATTTTTGACGCGAGTTCACGGCGTGAGAATTTTTGCAGTCGCGCTTTTTTTACAGAAGAATTGACGCGTCGGAAAAAGCGTTCCACGCATCTTTCGACTCTTACGTGATAAATCTCGAAACGATCCCATTTCTCGGGAATTCTCTTTCTCAATCTAATAATAACCCTCGACTACACGAGTAAGTCGAAGCGAAAATTTTAGACGGATACAATAGTATATGATTAATATTATAAATTTCTAATTTGTAGATTAAAAAACAATAACAAAGAGATAAAGGCTTTCAAACAAAATAAAAAATAAATAGAAAGTAGTATCAAAACCAACGCAAAGTCTTTTTCACAAGTAATTATATTCAATTTTCTTATACCTATATATATAAAATGATCATAAATGTTTCAGCTTTAATTAAGCTCAGTGTGTTAATAAAATTTTTTCACATAAAACTTAGTCAGAAATACAGACATAAATAAATATCATATCGTCAACCTGTATTTGTGGTAATATTTTCTACCTACTTACTCGTATATTATTTGAAAGATGCGCTCGTGTAGGTAAAAAAACTTTGAACCTTCCTCTATCAAGCGCCAAAGTGGAGGTTTATTTGCATTCTGTACTTCTAACAGGATATCTTACGTACAGTTTATATACATATTATATCTGTAGTTAAGAATTAAACGACCACGCTATAATAACAATTACCATATATGTAAAACGATGGGACTCCGCGCTCTTCGTATTTCATATCGCGAATGCATTTCCGCGGGTTTCTTTGTAACGACTTGTTGGTTAAATAATTATTTGAATCTAACTTTTTGTTAGCACGAGCCGATACTTAATTCATCCATGTATACGAGACGAATAAAGTTATGATATCACTCTACAGAGAATTTATCAAGCCTGTTTATCGCAGATTATGCAAATGAAATATGCCAGATTAATGAAACGAGAGCTAAATTAATCCCTTTATATCTAACATAATCACGCGCGTACCATCGGTTTTGATTAAACCTTCCCCTAAATCTCCCCCTAATTCTTCTTCCATTATCATCAACTGAGCTAGATGTAACAAATATATTTATTAAATGCTTAGAACGTTGATAAGCGTTGACATTTAAGGGTTTATTAAGACTTCGTGATCACGATAAATATTGTCTTCTAATACCTTATTCATATACATTTGTACGACGCCCTAACTTTGGACCCCTCCGAGAGCAGTAACTTTTAATTGCCTTGTATGACCGCACTAAGTTGTTTGGCATTAATTTTTACAGTCGCGTCGCAGACTGTGCGACTGAAGCGGCGAGAAGAGAATCCTTACTTGCGAAAAGAATTCGCAAGAAGCGACGTTTCGCGATTACGAGTGAAAGAACTTACCTCGCTATTTAGATTTCATTATAAGATAGATAAGAAAAACAGATCTCGCTAATTTTCTCGAACTTTAACGGGACAAAAAAGAATATGATTCGTAGCTGAATTTGCAATTAAATTCTATTTAGCTACTCGATCCTGTTCGAATTAACGAAGCTTCGTGTCGGAGTTAAATTCCCCTCCATTCCGAACTGCAGACGTGAGAACATGCTCGACTGATCGAGCGACTCCGATTTAACGGTAATTAGGTTCAATGAAGCGTTAGCGCAATTCGCCACGAAGTTTCGTGTTCGAAGAAGGTCGAAGAAGTTTCGGAACGGGACACCGAGCGCGCACACGTGGCGGGACAGATGCGTGCAAACATTCTCATCACGTATACACGTACACCTGTCACGTCATCCCAACATACACATGTATCCAAATGTTGCCTACGAGTTACTTGGCAAGGGCCGCGTATAGTTGCCCAACGCTCAGAGTGTCCTGAATATTTCGTCAGGGGGACATTATTAATGCATATGTTACATACCGCTCCGCGTTTATATATTTGGCCCGCACGTTGTGTGTCTACAGATAGATCGAACATGTTATCACCGCTAACATGTCACCGAGATCCATCGTATACTTTCGCTTTTATGTATGAATGACGAGAAAAAAAATCCCTCACGTCCTTCATTTTCGATTCCGCCCTCTTACGAGTTTTTTTGACTCTTTGCACCGTAATTCGTCGTCACGATTAATATATGTGGAAAGAACTTTGCCAAAAGATCTAAAATTTTGATGGATACAGATCTGAAAATAATTTTGTTTGACCATCAAAAGAATTATGTTGGAAAATAAAAAGTGATGATCAACGCTGCAAATATTCTAGCAATTATCAGTTTCTAAAAAAGTTATCATATTTTGATGGTCTAACGAAATTATTTTCAGATCTGTAACCAGTAAAATTTTTAATCTTTCAGTAAAATCGTTTTTTCCGTGGTTATTATCATCAAAATTACGTGGCCAGCCGTGAAATTAATTAATGCAAAGTAAAAGAATAATTAGTAGACGTTATCTCAAAAAGATAAGATATTTTTCGCTTCGATTAAAAAAGTTAAAATTAAAATTGAAACTCTTCGAGTTCTCAATCTGCAGGATAAACACGACAGTTGCACGCATTATCTTTCATAATATAATAAAAATGAAATGTAATTAATAAGAAATGTAATTATGTTGAGAATTAGAATTACGGACGATGGATGTCTAACGTAAAATAGTACATACGTGAAATAATACAGCAAAGGGTTAACCGCGCTCGTAAGAGCTCAACGGGTTCCAGCGTCGTCTAGATCCTGCCAACTTTCTCCTTATCTGGCCGTGAGCCCAGCCGGCCATCTGGGCGATATTATCAGCTAAACTTTGTCCACAGAGATGAGAAATGACTTCGCAAATCTTTCTCT
The DNA here is from genome assembly GCF_001594075.2 of Trachymyrmex cornetzi. Lineage (NCBI taxonomy): Eukaryota > Metazoa > Arthropoda > Insecta > Hymenoptera > Formicidae > Trachymyrmex > Trachymyrmex cornetzi. The sequence goes on from NW_017296059.1 coordinate 1,866,240, forward strand.
CTCAGAATAGATGAACTGGCAAATACGAGTACGTTACTATATTCTGCTATCCGCGCGACGCGGGTTAATTATTCGCGAGTAATACGAGTAGTTATGGACACTGTCGAGCCAGACGACGCAGCGACGCACCTGTTCGTCCACCTTCCATCTTCCACGTCTTTCGCCTCGCATGTCTCGCTTCTCTCGGCCGGAGAACAGGGCCAAATGATATTTTAGGAAGATGATCTTATCATGAAACGCGTGAGAAAGAGAAAAAACAGAAAAAAGGGCGAAGTGACTGGAAAAAATTATAATCTATTTCTACATGATAACAATGCGTTTTAAACTGAGTAAACAATTTTTTATCCATAGATTCTTTAAGTGATTTAATTCAACTTTTGCTGGCAAGTTTTCAAGTTTTAATATTAAATGTTTCTGTCACAATTAAGGTTAAATTAAAAAGTCTATTAAAATCTATTGAAAATTAAATTAAAAATACAATTTTATTTAAAGTTTAATTATCGAAGAGAGCCTTATACCATATTTTCTCTTATAACTTCAAAATTATATTAAATATCTTAATATTCAACCTGTTCTCCGACGAGATAAATCGATCACGAAATCTCTCATGTGAATAGAATCTATAGATTATTTTGACGCAACCCTACTTCCCGCTCCGACAATCCACTTACGGCCCGCGGATGGAAAACCGCGAGGATCGTCCTGAGACGAGAATAATGTCTGGCACATGATTTTTATATTCACGCCTAAGGTTTGAATAAATAAATAAAAATTGTAAAAATTTACATCATAAAATTAGAATCATCATTATTTATGAAATTTTATTATATTGAAGAATTCTTTAATATTAATGTTTCTATCAAAAAAAATACTATTTTTATGTACCGTAAAATAAGATAACCTTGGTCCAAAATCGGGATAATTTTAGTTCTAAATTTTGATGCCCAGACAACACGTGTGTTGAAATGTCTTAAAAACATTTAAGACGTCTTATAAATAACATGTCCTAATTTGGATGCTACTTATCTTTTTTGGGCCAAAATTATTCCTCCATAGTAAAAAAATCACATTTGCATCACAATGATCTCATAATAGTTAGCGACATCACATTATTATTTTTTAATCTACTCTCTAAATCTCATGGAGTGAAATCTTACTAAAAAAAACTGAAAATTTAACCAGTCTTGAAAAAAAGAATGAAAATACTACCACTCTTGTTCAAGAGTGACAGATTTTTACTCTTTTTAGAGTGAGATCTACTCTTTTGGAATGAGATTCACTCTAAAGAAATCTCAATCTCTTTTTTGGAGTGAGGTTTCATCTACCCTTGTATTACACTGCAAAAAAGAGATTAAGATTTCGCTCCTTTAGAGTGAATCTCATTCCAAAAGAGTAGATCTCACTTTTTTTTCAAGACTGGCTCGATTTTCAGTTTTTTTCGCCTGACAATGAGATTTCACTTTACGAGATTTATAAAGTATGTATCTTACAGCACAATATCACAGTGAGTTGCAATTTTTATCATAGTTTCATAATGATATTATATCGATATCACACCTGTGACAAAGCGGACACTCGCACATTATCTTTATTGTGATGTTATTGATTTGTTTGAGGATGCTATGGGGATCCATTTTACGGTATACTATATCTATAATTTGTCTTTGATTTATTGATAATCTTGAATGAAAAATCCCTAGACAATATTCCGTCGATTGGAGTTACGTTGCTTTGCATTTTCAATGTCGTGTGCCAGATGTAAAAATTACTCTACTAAATCGCCGTTACTCGTCAACGGGCGCTGCTTCGTTTTTCCGGAAGCGAGCCTGTTCTCCTCCATGTCGTTGACCATGATCTAACCCCGAATCCGTAGACGCCTCGTCACTATGTGGTCCGCGACTATCCGGAGACCGGAGTGAGGTCCGCCCAAGAGCAGTACAACTATTCGTACACCAACGTCAGCTCGAGCAGCTCCACGGACCCGTACACCGGCCGTCCTCAGAGGACCTCGCAGACCCAGGAGAGCGTCGTCAAGAGGGAGAGCGGCCCGTATGGCTCGTACTCAACCGAAAGGTCGACCAGAACATCGTCCGGCGGCGGCCCCGGGAGCTATCGCTCTTCCTACGAGTCCACCGCTTCCGGTCGTTTACCTGGCGGCACCAGCTACCGCCATTACTCCTACCGCGTTTAGATCCCCGGCGTAACCCCCTCACGTCGATCGCGTTTCCGCTCTCATCGATCCCGACGACCTTTTCAGATTCTCTGCCATCTCATCGGATGATTTTTCAACAGCACAGCGGTTCTGCGGTATCTCAATGCGCGAGGCGTGAATGATACATCATTTCCGACGTGAAATGGCCACAGACCTGCTATTCGCGGTACATCTGTTCTGTGTTGAAGAACACGTAGATGCGAATGTCACGAACACGTTCTGCGGTATTAGTAAAACCGGCTGGTGGTGAGAAATACGCGGAAATCGAGTCGCGCCATTTGGAAGAACGCTTTAAAGCAGATATCCATTGATGACGGAGGTAGTTTCCCCTTTCGATGAAAATTACAATGTTAGATCTTACGAGTCGTCGACGGAGATTTCCTCTCGGCAGAGATTGCGAAGTTAAATCTAGTGGCAGTAACGACAAGAACGTGTAAAGTATATATTGAAAATAAATGTACTTTCTTCTCCGCGAGAAAGATTACTTCGCTATATTTTGTTTATTGAATTGAAAATCATTAAACTGAAAGTCGCAGAATTTCAAATGGATATTGATTTGGTCGTCGATATCGATAAAAGCGGAATATTGTCTTTTTTTGTCGCATGCCGACTTAAAATTCCTTTTTGTTTCTCTCCTCGTATCAGTTTTATACGCTTGATTTTCTTAAAAACGTCTTTGATTAAAAGACGACGAATTTCGCGCTTTGAATGTGCATCAGCGGATCGGCAGGAAAGCTCCTGATGTTAACTTCTTGATGTTATTATTCTGTTGTAATTATCGCTGTTGCCGTAGCCCGAGTCGGAGATAGAGCATCACGCAGCTGCATTTAGAGATAAATTAAGAACTAGTTGCGCTATAAATAATAAGAGTTACACACTTTGCTGATATTTTTCTCGAGTTTAGTAATAAAATTTATGCGATAATCGATGATATAGAGAGTAGGTTTTTGATCTTCCAAAAATATATCATGTATACATATCCGACTTTGTAAATCATGAATCTCGAACGAACTCTCCGGAATTTCGCGCTTAACGCGCAACGCGAAAATTGTAAACAACCACGGCAATAAATCGCATAAAACAGCACTGTAAAGATTTGTATGTATCCTATGTGAATTGACGTCGACACTCAATCGTGAATCGAACGCTGCCTGCAGGCATCCCAAGTCTCGCAGATTGTGCAATCGTTTGTGTGTTAATTTAAATGTTTGCCTCCTAATGCCTCCATTCTAAGGCCAATATTTCATTTGTCATATAACAAATTTTTCAAATATATTAGTTGATTATAAGACAAAGAATTTTGGAAACTCGAGAATTTCTCTGTTATGTAGTCATTTTAATTACATTTACTTCCGATTGTGGAGAAACGTATAACTGTCGTATCTATTCTACAGGATGCAAAATATTAAAAGATATCTTAACTAAGTTGTTTTAAAATTGATATCTGAACTTTTATCAAATCTTTCATTTGAATTTCAAGTTTAATTTTTTAATCTATAACGCGAAAAAAAGTATTAAAAAAAATTTGTTATACGACAAATGAAATATTAGCTTAAGGGCCATGGTACATAAAAAACTTAAGTAAGACGTAAGCAGTAAAGAAATCAACATGTTGGATTGACTGCTGTTTACGTTATGGTCTCTACTATGTTTGGCCAATTCGCTTAGGCTTTACTGCTTAAGCTATTTGTGTGCTGTGGCCCCTGACTCACGCCTTTCTTTTCCCTTGGGGATGTTTTTACTTGTCGTACAACCCGAGTGAACGTTTTTTAAAATTATATTTCTAGAGTAGCGAGTGTCGATCTTGTGTCGCCCCAATATTCCTACAAAAATGCGTCGTCCTACGAGATATACATCGCAATTTTTACGCAACCATAATTTCAGAAAATAAGAAAAAGCAGTATAATGTAGATAAAACAATATTTTATGGGACAGATCGCTTCTTATTTGGGCGCTAGACATGCGCGCATCTTGAGATAATATAAGAACTGAATAATAAAGAAGTATATGGAATAATAATAGAAGATTTTAATTAATTCTTTACGAACTGACCTGGCATGATACTTACAGTAACATCACGTCATTTATTAATATTAAAAGATCCCAATTAAATTGTTTCAAAATTGATATCTGAACTTTTCTAAAATAGACTGGAGAAATAATTAAATTTTCGTTGATAATTATTTGAGTATTTTTAAAGAAATCCTAAAGTGACAGAATTATCGACAATACAGTACTCCGAATTGGCTGCAGTATATAGATTCTAAAATTCTTTTATATAATTAAAGTATATAGGAAAATGCATAATTAAAATGCATAAAAAAAAGAGTGCAAGAGACAGTTGATTTAATGAAAAAATAAAAGAAGTTAAAAAAATGGCACTGATACTAAATGTATTTTTTTTTTAACTACTTTCAATCTTCTTGTTAAATCGACCGTCTCGCACCTTTTTTGCACGTATTTTAATTCTGTAAAAGGATTTTGCAATCTGTACAGCCAATTTGGAGGATTTTCTAACTCGTAATGTCAATAACTCTGTCACTTTAAGATTACTTTAAGCATATTTACATACTAGCTACACTTCTTGGAGACTATTCTACATATTCTGGAAGGTTAAGATCGGATTATATTATCTTGTGTCCTGAAATTATGGTTATTTTCTGTGATGTCATAGCAGGACATTAAGAGCTACTTTCCATTTGGCAGTCTTTTCGCGAAGTAAACTCTACTAACAACATTCATCGTCATCATCATCATCATCATCATTATCATTATCATCATCATCATCATCATCATCATCATCATCATCGTCATCGGCATCATCATCATCATCATCATCATCATCGTCGTTGCCGTCGTCATCTCGATAGACACACAACGCGACAATTGGCCAAGTCAGTTACCTCGAGCGTCACGAAAAGAAAACCGTCGCGGCATACGAACCTTCCTACATTTCCATTTTTTTATTTCCTTTTCTCACGGGAAGGGTGACCTGTTTCTCATCCCTCCTGATCTATCCTCCCGAGACGCCGTTAAGCGAGCGCGAGGCAAACGGGATAGCGAGAGAAAAACGAGAACGAAGAAGAAAGAACGATACGCAGACGCCACCCGAGTCACTAACCGAGTTGTTCTTCTTTCTATTTATTCTGCCTCTCACACGTGACTCCTCGTCCTTTGCCGCCGCCGTCACCGCCGCCACTGCCATCGATGCCGCCATCGTTGGAATTCTCGATGGATAAAATAAAAAAAAAATATATGTAACCCTCCCCATGTCTGTAAACGCGGCGCAGTATCGACCCATTACCATCATACCGTTCTCCAGCAGTGTCATACCGCTCTCCAGCGTCATCCAGGTAGGTACTTCCACCTGCTGATGGTTTACGATTTTAATACGCAGCGAATGCTCTGCTATCGTTACCGGAAGCGCAACAGGTGCGATCGTCGATTCTGATCTCCGCGTCGCAGATTTTCCAACTCGTACCTTCATCTTGATTTAGGGTTCCGCGAGTTTCTATTTTTTTTTTTTTAAACAATCAAGTAACTTGCCACCAATTGGTTTGTCTTTCAAAGACTTTGCGTAAACTCAGCAGTTCAATTTGAATTTTTGAATTCTAAAATTGTCTTGCTGGAGATCTTAACCTTCGGTGTCACTCCTACTTTTGCTTGTTACTGTTACATTCTTTAATGCCTGGTGTTTTAATTGAAAAAAATTTATGTTTATTTTTATGTGATATTTTTCACAATAGCCAGTGTGGTAGATACGTGACAAAACGATGAAGAGACACCAAAGGGTTAATCGAATTAAAAAAAATTTTTTTTAAAGCTGTTCTTTGAGGAATTGTTAAATTTAATTAATATTACTTAATATTCTCGACGCAAATCGATAATCAGAATCGACTGGTATCTTTTTTGTGCGAATTCTATAACTGAATCGACTTTCTCGTAAAACTATAATTAAAATAACTATGCAGAAATATAACTAAAATAAACGTATATTAAAATATAATATAATTGATGTAATAAATAATACGAATAAAATGTGATAAATAGTTCAAGTAATCCTATACAAAAAAATAACAAAAATTTGGCATAAATTATTCAAATATATTTTTACTGGGTTAATTTTAAATTTTTGGAACTTAATAATTTAAGAATTTTAAAAAGTGATTATGTATACATATACGTATAATCGAAAGGAACGTCGATCAGTCATTTGATTTGTCTGCGTTCGATAGTAATAACACCTCGCGATGATAATAAATATCTAATTTACTTTGTGGTCTTTCTATATGTAATAATCTACTACGTTAATTCCCGTATTGCGTATTATCAACAGGATATTACGCAAAGTTTGTAGGTAATTCTAGAAAAAGCACTTGTGAAATAGATGTAACGACGCTTTGCCGCTCTCACGCTAATTAATTTCACGCGTCTTGCATTAATTAATTTCAGATCTCGATGTTTACTAATTCTAAAGCGCTACCTCATCGCAGTAATATTCATCTTCATGGTGTCGCGCGTAATTCAAGGTAATGTAACGCACTGCTAATCCCCTTACTGTCGTTCGTGATAGACCATGAACATATGTTCAAAGCTTCCTTAATATATAATTACGCGTTGAAACCTTTTGTGTGCAATCCACATCACTTACATATCAATCATTTGGTCGCTGCTCATCGCTGGAACGCATCGAATGCTACGCTTTGCTATTCTTAATCCTTTGGTGACGGTTTTTTTTTGTGAAAAAAATATTAAAAATAATATACATAAAATATCTATTGAATGTTAAAGTGTAAAAATTATAAATTTTGAAGATAATATAAAATAAAATTTTTTTTATGTAACATACGAATTCTGAATATTTAAATTATTGAATCTTTAAATCCTTTTATGATTTCCTTTTCTCATGAGAACAAATCTTTTTCCTATAATTGAATGATTCTCAAGCAAAAGTTCGAGGATGTTTATCATCTTGAATTTTTATTTAACACAGAAAACATTTCCAACCATTTCTTAAATTAAACGATTCTCTTGATTTATTTTCTCCGTGTTCCCAAAAAGCCTATAAATATACATTTATAATAATACGTATATACACGTATAATTAAACCGTCACCGAAAGAGTAAACCGCTTGACATCTTGACTCGTAGCAAGATATCCGCTTGGCAGCTCGCCACTGCTGGGCGAGCGCGATTAGTAAAAACGAGACGTTCGTTGCCTCCAGTTGAGGACCGTTCCTCACATGCCATACGTGGCACACAAGAGACTCGTCACCATAGTTCACTCGCCGATCCATCATGTGTACTACGCTGGCGCAATGATACCGATAAGAGTGCGAACGCGCGTGCGGCCCAGCATCCTCGCAGCTGAGCTCAACAGGATACGCGCCCTGCCGAGACCATCTAGCCGATCCTACATTGAAGAGTATCTAAATTCTCGATACAACATAGTAAGTCCGGCAACTAATAGTCTAATATCATTTTCCCCTCTCTTTCTTTCTCTCTCTCTCTCTCTCTTTCTCTCTGATTTAAATCAGTTTAAAGTCATGGTAAGATTTCGTACATCATCGTCATTCCCATCATCATCAACATCATTATCGTTATTTTTCATCAACGTGCGTCTGCCATCGTTAGACATCATGGGCGGAATCGCGTCGTTGCAAAAGACGAATATGTTTATTCGTCTTTCATAACAGATTAAAAGTTGTTAAGTTAAAGATTTTTTAAAGAACTTCGGCCATTTTGGCAGTTATCAATATTGTATACTATTTTATATAGATAATAATAATACTATTAAGTAGTTTTTAAATCTCTGCCAAAAGTGTAGTTCTACTCTTTTAAAGGTGTTATCCTATTCATTCAGTAACTCATCATCAGAGCTATCAAAGTTGAGAAATATCACAAATATGTAAAGTTCTCCTTAGAAGATATCCATATATGTCTTCGGCAAAAATATTGACATATTTGACATATCCTAGATGTTAAATGAGTAACGTGATGTAGGCACAATAATTACTTACAGCGCGAGCACCATTTTTATATGTGCCATCATTGCAAAGAGGTGCCTTGGAGACACAAAATAAATAATTCGCCCTGGTTTTGGAGTTTTTTGTTACAGAACAAATAAATCTTATAAAGCAAGAAGGTGGATGAAAAAAGGATCTAGAAGTATTTTTAACTGTATAACAAAAGAGTCGATTCAAAGCATAAATAGCAAAATTAATATACCTCACCCATTACATTGTCGAAGTTCTAACACTAATTGATCTGCAGCTGTTCTAGTTGTTGCCACTTATGCAATTATAATCTGAGGCCTGTTCTTTTTAGCTGAATTTCTGGCATGGTTCGTATTTTCTCTTTTTCTCTCTAACGTGAAGAGAAAAGGAAGAAAGATCAATGAACTGTGCAAAAACTTTAGCTTAAAAAAAAACAGACCTCTATTCTTTATGTTCTACAATTTGACGTACGTATCTGTATGTACACGGATGGCCCAAATCTATAAAATGGGCGAAGTTCTTTTCATTAAATTATTTTAAATTAATTTATTAAATTATATAAAGAATTTATTATAGTTATTATATATATATTTATATATATACAATTACTAATTTTATTTATTAATCAGTAAACTAGATAGTAATTAGATTTAATAAATAAAAGAGCTCTCTAATACTGTGACCGATGTTTAAAGATTTTTATCGCAGTTTGTCGTAATTATTAACACAACACATGCAGTTAAATCTGATTCTTCGTGTGTAACTGATACGCTATCATAAGACATTAAATCTGACTATTATTATCAAATACCTACCCTTAAAATATATACGGTAATACGAAAAAAGTGTAAACTTAAAAAATAATTCACGTTTACGATGATCAAACTCTGAATGCATGCAAAAGATTGATCGACTCATTCATACAAGTAACATTTCATATATATCTCTTCGCAGCTTTTCGACGATGAGGCAAGGGATATTCGCGCGAAAGTGGATTCTCTTCTTCGACGTGTCCATGTGTTCGTGCCAAGAGCAGTGGCAAGGTATCCGACGAAAATAAAATGGTGTGCAACTAATTATTCAATTAAATTGATCGAAGTCTAATATTAATATCATTTGAATTGATTTTTAATCGTTAGTAAAAGGAAACTGCGTATTCAACTTCGTATGCTAAATAAATCAATCGATACTCTAGAATAGGAATAATCAAGATAATTCTGTGACTCGGAGATAAAAGTATAAATCCTTCAATGCCACTCTCGATATGACATACCCGACTTTATTTGTAAAAATGAATTTGCAAAAATTTGGAAAATTTTTTTCGAAACTTCTGTTTACTTTATTACTTACAATGTTATAACTAATAAAGATACCTACATTTGCTTGATACCGTTATATTTTTTAATATTTCATGTTTTAAATGAAAACAAATTTGTTACGATATGTTTATTTTTATTGAAATCATAAGAATCAAAGTTAGGTCGGGTATACCATACATAGTATGTGTTGCATCCGTGAGAAAACAGTAAAATATAGTTAGAGATGCAAACAGAAAAAAATCTAAATGTTTTTTATAAAATTATTTTTTTGTGAAAAAACAACAAACCTCATTTTTAATACACATATGTCTAAAAAAATTTTATTTTCTCTCTTATATTTTTCTACTAGAAAAAAAAACAATTTTTTCTACATCAAAGGTTAAACATGAGTAAAGTGAATACTCTTCGTGATTTTTGGTGAATTACTCTTCCAAGTCACAGAAAGTTGAGTTCATCGTTTTTGTATTAAAATAATCAGCGATTTTTTTACGATTTCCAGCGACTTCATCGAAGAGATCATCCCGGAACGTATGCGCAGCCACGATTACGTTCGTCGGTTGCTCAGCGGCCGCAGCAACGCAAAGAAACAGGTTGACTATCTTAGCTGGTACGAAGTGCCCGACCGAGGTGCATTCGGTACCCTGGCGTGCGTCAAGTATGTCGCCGGCAAGCCGCAGTCTGTCAGAAAACCGTACTACAAGGTCGCGGATCTTCGGCCGGCCGACATCCGCAACGACGTCAACTTCCTCAGCTACTACAGCAAGAATCGTCAGGCGGCCGCGACTGCCTGTGAGTAATCTGTCACGGTGACGAGGACGACGATGACAATGACGATGACGACGACGACGATGAAGACGGGGATTGTATCGCAATTCACATTTCAGCCTCCGAAAAATTGCTCTTCGGAAATGAAATGCTGTTCGAGAACAATCCCGTCTTGACGATGTTATACATGGTGATCCGTACACAAAGAACGTAGTTAGAAGTGCGAGACCGATGAAAACGAAGCGAAGAATTTTTCAAAGAAAAATTGCACGTAAAATAATTTTTTTTAATTTATAATTACTATTTAATTTTAGTTAAAATGATTAAAATTTGTTTTGAATTGCAGCCGATAATATTTCGGCTGATTATATTTTTATAAAAATTTATATTTTTAAAAATACACTATTGACATTTTCATTAGAAAACTTCAAAGTACATATTTTCGCAGAATTTCACTCAATGTTCTGCAAGAATTTTACTTGCAGAGAGACATTGAAGAAAACGGAGCCATAAAAAAAGATAGCTTCGCTACGTTCTCGCGGCTCGAAACATGATTTTTGAATAGATTTTGAAAAATAAAAGACGGCCCCACGACGCCGTTGTGTGCAACTCTTTTTTTGTCTACTTTTTTTTCTCGTTCCATCACCCCCTGCCCTCTCGTTTCTCTACTTTTTTTTCATCCCTTTACTTGGATTGGCTGGCACCTTTGGTTTACACTGTCTAAAAACTTTTGTTTGTGCTAGCGAGCACGTGTGTTTCTCTGGTATTTTTGCTGTTTTATTGTTGGTCACACAACAATTGATCTTTCTTTTTGTACGTCTTTTTTTGTCGTGGCTGCATTACTGTTCGATAGTATTGTGTCTAATCGTACAACAGCAACGTACACACTTACCTCCTACGTACCCCGCATCCGTTTTTGATAACCACCTCGTCAAGCGATATCGTGACACAACGCGTTTTTATTATTATTATTATTATTATAATTCTGCGGAAAGAACGTGCGATTGATCTTCACGGTAAGAGCATAAATATTAATTTCAATTAATAATCTTTTTCGTGTAAAATAATTTATATATTTTTAAGTTTGATACAAAATTTTACTAGAAAAAATTAATTATAATTTTTTTATTTATTCGTAAAAAGATTGAATTATGCTCTTTCCAAAAATTAATTTCATCACTGACTATATCGGTGAAATCAATCCATCGATTCGACAGCGGTTCGCATCCTTTTTTTACGAACCAACGGACATATCGCTATTTTTTATTGCGGTAACCGGAAAACACAACGAAAACGACATAGTGACCAAAAAGAAAACCGTGAACCAAAACAAAAGAAACGAAGGAACGAGAGAGAGCAAGACATTTACACGACGGGAACTCCAGGCAGAACATCAGATTGGGATCACGCGCCAAAAGCAGAATTTTACGGCGCTCGCGGATAAGAGCAAAAATGAGAGAGAGGAAGCAGTGCGGCTTTTTTGAACATTTCAGGCAAGTGTTGGAGGCAGAAGGTGCCGGAGCTGTACCAGGAGCCGAGCAAGAAAAGCGAGCTCAATGAAGAGGAACAAGGGATGGAGACGGCTGAGGAGTGATCTTTGATCTTCGTTCATCATCACACAAACTGTGGCATCATACCGTCCGCTTTTGCGTTCCGGAAGTGACGTATCCGCGCGTGAAAAGATACGACAGGCATCGTGCGACACGCGGAGGCTGCAGGATTGCAAACCGAAAACGACTTCTCTATCTTCTTTTTACGATAAGAATTTATTCTTCAATTTTTTAAGCAAGCCTGCTTACGTCAATGAGGTTTGAATTATTAATATGTATAAAAACGAAAATTACAGATATAAAACAGTGCTCGGTAAATTTATGTTAAGAAATAATAACGAATTTTAAATTAGCAAAAAATCTATAGAGAAATAATAACGAGAAGAATAGAATTTTCGAAACGAAACTAGATGATACGAATACAAACATGATCTCATGTAGGAGTGAATTGAATTGTGTCGAAATAAAATATCACATTTTTTCTGAAATAAAATTGTTGAACTATGCAAATATGCTAAGATTTTCGCAGCAAATGAAATAACTTTATACAAATTTAATATCACCTTTTTAGTTGTATTTTTAATTTTATTACAGCAATTGATTAAGAGTTTGTACATTTCAGTATTTAAATTTTATTTCTCTTGGTCTTTTAATACGGTTTTATATTCGGTTCGCAAGCCTGGCAAAACACCTCTTCGAACGGAATTATTTTACTGCGCATGGCTACCGGGGGTAGTTACGATCGAAAAAATCTAATATCCGTCTCCACTTTTTCTATTTTTCTTTTCTTCTATTCCGGTCGTGTGCTCGTCGACCGCTTCATTAAAGTCCAATGTGCCGATATTCGCAATAATCATAGAACGTGCTGTATTTTCCGAGCATTCTTCATTCAATTTTTACTCGATGGACTTTAATGAAATTGCAACGGGCGTGTAAAATTGTCGTGACTATCAAAATGATTGTGCTCGATCGATACGATCTACGAAGTGAAACGAACCCGAGAAAAAGAACAGAGTACGAAAAAGAGAGAGGGGAAAAGAGAATCGATTAAATTGATGTGACAAAAGCCGCGAAATCTGTGCGCGTTTATTTAAAAAAAAAAAGGAAAACAAATATAAAAATGTAGAAACTAACCCGATGTTGCACGTATTGTATCATGATGTTCGTTATTGTTTCAATTTTCTAAATCCTGTTCATGCTTGTAAAATAGCAACGAAAGAAAAACATACGAATAAAATAATAATGTCCGATGGAAGCGAGAGTCTCCAAGTCAATTACTTTACTTTGCACGAGAGAGAATAATGGAATCGTAGGTGAGCTACGTAACGAATAAATGCACTATTTCCGAGGTAAGCTTCTTCGTGTGCTTCGTAGTTTAACCAACGACGTCTCATTTTGCCTCTGAAATCTAATGTTTGTGGAATCAATCAGTATTAACGCTTTTAAAAAGAAAAAAGAGATGAAATATTCTAAATAATTATTTTAGTACATTTTAAACATTCTGTTTGAAAAATATATTTCTTTAGACATAAAAAGATTTAGATTTTAACGAAAGCTATTTCAATCAGACTGCATTTAATAATTATTTTCTTAAAGTGTTTCTTAATTTCTGACGCACCGCAAAATTGCGTGTAACGATAAAAATCTATGTTATAAATATCACTCCCTTACTTCAAAAGTGACACACAATTAAAAAAGTTCAGTCTTCTAGAATAGAGCTCGAACTATCTTTAACTTGACAGAAAATTATTGTTTAATCAAAAAATATTGGCAAAACTAATATATTCTTAACATAAGCAAATGTGTCATTTTTGTTTCATAAAATAACCAAATATCCTTTAAAAGGTCATCTTTTTTTAATTGTGACGATTTTTACAATTTTTTATTCAATTAAATTAGTTCACTTATGATGATTGTTAGGGTAATGCTTATTTAACTGATTCATAATAACTCGAAAAAATCACATTTTTTATGTTACTTGTGAAGTAAACGAGCAATATACAATTGAAAAAGAGATTGAAATACAAAAAGTTACTCAATTAATATAATCTGACTGTAAAACATTTGATTATATGTATAATAATTATCGGGTTTTAGAGGCAAAAATCCGACAAATCAATCATTAGATGTAATCGAGTGTGATCTCTAATGTCACGCTAATTGAACTGTGACAATCAGTGAATCATTTTCACGAGAAAAGACGAGAATTGTGATATCATCAATTACCGATCTCATTGACGATAAGACGTTTGCGATATTTTCGCGTCAAAATGAGCTCGATGATTCATCCTTAATCCTCAGGGACGCGTTCAGATTCCACCCAAGTGTTCCCCAAGTATCATCCTTGTTTAACATTTAGTGAACAACAAGGTTAACATGATACCTGAGTGACACTCGGGTGGGAATTTGAACATAGCCCAAAATGCTTCCATCGTTAATACTATTATAACTTATTTATCTTTTTTATTCATTCGTCGCATATCGCTATATATGTACATAAAATTGTGTACTTCTGTTTTACATGATTAATAATTAGCTAACAAACATGCCTCATCAATTGTTTTTCACATCGATGTTGTATGTAATCATAGTAATCGCTTTCTAACGTCACGTTCTGAGAAGCTTTGCTTCCTTGGATTTACGTCACGAGCTTCAAAAGAATCCTTTGTCGCTAATCGATCCTTTATGTTTCATGTATCCCACAGCCTCGGGTCAGCCAATGACAGATCGAGAGATGGGAAAGGGTCAGTAGGCACACACAAAATAATTTTTTGAGATAATAAAATAAAGTCCGGTAAAAAGTCGTGATCGTGGGGACGTATTTACTGCAGAGAAATAAATTTTATGTCACATAAATCACGTAAATATAGGATTCATACATTGGAACTTTATATAAGCATATAAAATTATTGTCATACATCATATTAACATTCTATCTTTGAAATTGAAGAAACACACGAGAATATGCGGCAATAATTTAATATAAGTTTATGCAATTAATTTGTGTGACAGAATTATTAAAAATTTCTATATTCTATATAAATTATATTATTAAATTAATATTGCAAAGACACATATAAATATATCTGAATTATTTAAAAAGTATCTTATTATTTTCGTGCAACAGCATATCATAAATAATTTATTCCTTTTTTCATTATATTAAATTATATTTATATTAAAATTTCAAGCTAATTAGTTCCACAATTTTAATACATTCGTCAAAATCTGTTAAAAATTATTTTTTAAGTAATCGAGAAACTTGAACTGATATACTTATATGTTTTTGTAATTAATGTTTTATTGTGACCCTTTCTTTGTATCTCCCACGTCTAACGTCTTCTCACAATTTTTAGTACGTGCATTAGGCTACAATTCAACAGCCCAGGAAAAAAAAAGTAAGTTTCTGTGTAAAATAACAAAATCCAGATCAATTCCTTTGTCTTTCACATTCATTCTGTGACGTCATAGCTCTCGCTCCGGAATCGGAAGAAAGATCGGAGAAGAAAGCGAAAAAGAAGCCGGAACCGGAGGAAGAACCGGAACCGGTACGCGAACCGGAGCCCGAACCGGAGCCCGAACCGGTACCCGAACCTGCGAAAGAACCGGAACCGGTTCCGGAGCCCGTAAAACCATCGAAACCGACAAAGGCATCGAAATCGGCGAAATCGGTAAAATCCGCGAAAATGGCTGAGCCTAAAGCGGAACCAGTAAAAGAACCAGAAATCATAAAGGAACCGGAGCCCGAGCCGGTGCCGGAGCCAGAACCGGTAAAGGAACCAGAGCCTGTTTCAGAGCCAGAAGTGCCAGCGGAACCAATCGCGCAGGATGTGCCAATCGAAAGTGCAGAGGCCGTAAGTGACGAAGCTGAGGAAGAAAAGGGTACGTTTATACCTCGGTCGATATTGTGGGCCGGAAATATTCCATTTCGGCGGCCGGAAATGAGTCTGTCACGCAAACGGTGGATACCTTTTGGTATCGGTCGGAGTAGGCAGAAGGTCGATCATGGTCTGTGTCGTTCTTAACAGCATCTCCTATATCGATCACACGAGGATGAATGTGTCTAGTCTAGATAGCGTCCAGTGTTTCTCTTTTTCGTGATAAATGTCTTCCTCATAAAAATGACTTCGAGATTACCTCGTGAAGTGTCTCCTGTTGTTTTTGTAATAATCTCACTCGAAATTACTTTGTTTTACATAAGATAATATCCAATAAGAAAATAGGTATAACTGCAATGGTTAAACATACTCTGGTCCACATTCGCACGATGCACTTTTAACACACTTTCGAATGTGAAACTGATTTTAATTTTAGAGAAAATATCTATCTAAAGACTCTTTAAGAACATTAGTTTTAATGCATATGAAACGAAGGCTGTGAAATTAATATGACCGTTAATATTAATAATACTTCGGTACAATTATCCAAGTATTTAATTGAAATGGTAAGATTAATTTTATACTCAATATATTAAGTGTGAAATTTTTATATATATATTCCTAGAAATATTTTTAATTTTGCGCTTATTCGATATATCATGTTATATGTAAGATGGATAAGAGTGCAGCGTTATTTTTAGCGTTAAACACACACATGCGTGAATTTCATAAAAGTTTATCCCTATCATTGATATTCTAATGAGATTATATTGCAGTGAAGCAAGACAGAGAAGATGCAATAAGGAGGGCTGAGGAGTACCTTGCTAAAGCGGCTAGAGAAGCGCAGTAAGTGGCTTTAATTTAAGAACGATACGCCAGCAGGGAACAACATCGCGCAAAATAGTCACTCGATATAAACGCGATCATTTTGCGTAACATTAGCATTGAACTCGGCCAAATAACCTAGTATATGACCCGCGACAATCGACTCGCCAAATATCTGACCTTCATTCGCTATTTGTAAAACGTTACTCTGTTCGAAAACACATGATTCCGTCTAGCAATTAATTATTAAGAATATTCAAATTTTACATAATAAGGTTTCAGAATTCTTAACATAAAAAGAATAATAAAATATTTGTTATTATTTTTGAAATAATTGAAGAACGGTAAACAATTTTTTACAATAAACGAAGTATGGTGTTCTAATTTCAAGCGTGTAATATTACCTAGCAAGTTATTTTTTCAAAGTCATTACCTAGATGTCATTTTTTCGTTAAAGTGACATTTAATTTCATTTTGATGAAAAAATGACATCTAATGTCGTCAAATAACGACGTCAACTTGATAGTTTGGTAGTATATTGGTGATGAAGATAATTTTAGGTATAAAAATGTTTTATATAAATTTTCAACACACAAGGAAACTTTCCTAAAAAAAAAATTCGCATTTATGCAGTTTATAGTTTCATCTTGCAATCTAATATGTGAGAAACGCGCATCGAAAAATCTGGAATGCGAGCTTCATTAAAAAACTTGATGAATAATTTTTTCTATACATACGCACATACATGTACACCAGCGTGTTTTCCTAATTAACGGTTCCAAATATTATAATTTATAGTTTCGTTACTTTCATAATACAATATCTCATTGAACTTCATTCAAATGTAATCGCATAAGTTTAAGAAAATTTAGATAACATTAAAATAAGAAACCAAATTGCGGTTTAAGACTCGTAAATTAATATTTCATGAAAAAATGATAAGTTTACAAATCCTTAATTAGTATCAAAATAAATATATTATTTTTACTTTCCCTTTTCACTTTTAGATTTCTAATTCTTATAAAACACATACTTTTAATTCTTCTATGAGCGATTTTTATTTATATTCTACATTGTTTGCGCTTGCTTGTCGCGTCCAGGCAATTTCCCCATTTGCGAATAACTTTGTTTTGAAGATCGGAAGAGGAGAGGCGAAAGACTGCGGAGGAGGAACGCCTGCAGCTCGAGTTGGAGGAGAAAAAAGCATGGGAGGCTCTGCAGCTTGCACAGGAACGAAAAGCCGAGCATTCCCAGATACTGGAAATCGAGCAGCAGGAAGCTGAGAGGAAAGCAGAAGAGGAAAAGTTACAAGCTGAACGTGAGGAAGTGAACAGAATAGAAGAGGGGGAAAGGTAAGCTCGTTACTTATTAGATAAGAAAGCTCCCGATAGTGATTCACAAATTGTCCTTAATATAAAAAAAAGTCTATACCACTTTTAAATAAAATTATTGTAGAATACATAAAATTCAGGTAAAATAACTAAATTAATTAAATATTAATATAACTTATAAGTGCATTCTAATATTAATATTAATAGAATATTTATAGAAATATTATAATAGAAAATTTAACTTTATATTTATTAATATTATTAAAAATTACTGGAAATTTAATATTTATATCGTATTTCTATATCGTTTTATACATATCTATATCATTAGAATCTAATTCGCTCCTTGTTAACAGAATAATCAACCAGGCAAATCTCGACGCGCTCATACAGGAACAAGAACGATTGATAATCGAGGAACATCTCGAAGAAGTTCAAAATCAAAAGCAGGAGCAGGAGGAGGCGGATGTCACGCAGCTTGCAGCCAATGAAAACAAAGACGCCAGCTGCGCTGAGGATCCGGCGGATCTTGGCGAAATATCTGATCAAGAAAAGGAAGAGAAGCCTTATGATGTTACCACGGATGATGAAACACGGGTAAACAGTCATTTAAGCATTGCTTTGAAAAGCTGTGTACTTAATTCTTTTTAAAGTTAATTCTTTTAAAAATTTTCCCTTTGTCGATTTTTATTCAATATAAACAATTCTAAATCGACCTAAATAATATATAAAAGTACATAATATATCTGCACAAGAATATTAATATTAGATTATACTAAGTTTTTTAAAGATCCCATTCCTTTACAAATTCAAATTTAGTAACTTCAAATAGCTTATTGAATTTCTTTGGAGAAAGGATCGAGTTTAAACTCATTGAAGGACCGATAGTCGAAAAGAGACTTCTTGGAATACCATTGAACGGGTTGAATCACAAGGAATTCGCCTTTCAGGTCGAAGAAGAAAATGTCCACGAAGAGGAGCCCGAGACGACCGAAGATCCGTTCGTTGAGGAGCCAGAAGGGGCTGAGAGCAAGCCGCAAACGGGACCGACGGCAGATGAGGATGGACCTCAAGTCGAGGAAGTTACTTCCGGCGAGGAATTCGAATGGGGTGATCAAGACTCGTAATTGGTTCGGTCCGACCGGTTCGGACCACTTCGCGGCATCGATGGACCACGTTCCTTTACTGTCATCATTAACGCTAAGATATAGCACGTCTCCGTTATCATCCCCGCGAATGTCATTTAATTCGTCATCAATGCAGATAATCACCGGTCGGTGACGCGACGAAGAAATCTTAATTAATTTCCTTTTTATTAGTCCTCTATTTATTTATTCTCTCTCCATTTATTTATTTGTAAAATATACACTTTGCATCTAGTTTCACGTTCATCAGCGCACATTTCGCAATCAATTTCATGCGTCACATTGCGTTGATCATATTAGACAAACTCGTGGATCGATATAATAAGTTTAAAACCGTGGAATTTCTGATAGCTATTTTTTTATTAGCTAATCTCAGAAGGACCGATCAGAGACTCGCCTATGATCTCCGTGCGCGATCTGTGAGTATTTATACCTACTATTTATTTCATTATTGATCGCACATCTCTTTCACATTATATCCCTCGTCGAAGAGCGGCAACCCGTAGATCGAGTCTGACACACGTATCGATTTCCGTTGGTCTGCCGGTGGTGGTGATTCGTTTATAGTCTCGGATAGTAATCGGGTAGAAATATCGCGACGTATTTTAGCCGTCCATTCGGCAATCGTGCAGTCGAGCTGGCTTTGTCGTCGTCTATTTTTACAGTAACAGCTTCGAGTTTCAGCCATGAAATTGGTTTGATTGCGATTGTCCGAGCGATCGATCGGAAGAACGAGAATTCCGGAAATAATCGCGAGCACGATTTGAGAATTAGTGGCCATCTCACGATTCTCGTCGCTCGGAAAGTGGCTGCAGCCATCTGATGTTTATGTATTAGTATTACTTATTTATTAAAAAGATACTATACACGTATATTATAAGAGTGTTGTAATAATAAAAATGGTTAATTCAATATGGAGAATCTCCGTGATTTGATGACAGGCTGGAAAAGCTCGGCTTTTCCACAAAAAAAAAAGAGTCATGAAAATATTGCGAAGCTAGGAATGAAATGAGTACAATTTTTTTAATTAATTAAACTTGAGATATACATATTTAACGTTTCATAAAATTTTCATGAGATTCCTTAGCATAATAGAACAAAATGGATATGAATATTTGCGATATGCAAAACATGCTTATTACCCTTTCATTTCGGAAAACCTCCTGTTGTTTTTGCTGCGAATCAAGATTAAAATTAGATGTAAGGAAAGCTGCACAGTCTGTAAGATAATCGACATTGTGTGCTGTGTATAAATAAAACAGGAAAGTGCTTGATAAGGTACTTAATGAATAACGAAATTATTCTATTTATATATTCCTGTATTTAAGGCGCACTGAAATGAATTCGTAGCACGCAATGTGTACTCACGCACAATGCCTATTTTGTTTATGAAGACAATAAATATTATAAATGGTAATATTAAGCTATTTTTATTTTATCCCGTATATATCGGATACTTAATAAAATAAAGCAGAGAGAGAGAGAGATTTTCCGTATATTATAATATTATTATGATAAATTATTATTATATAAAAATAATAATTTATTATATGTATAAAAAATTCCGTAATAATAATAAAATAATGAAACGTTAAAAAATATCGGAGAATATATTAGATATCGCGAAAATAATCAATGTGAAAAATAAAGGAAGATGTGAAGATAGAATTGTGATTTCAAATTCAGAACGCAAACTATGCAAGAAACGAAGTTGTATAAACTTCCTGAAAGTATAGCAAAAAAGAATTTCTCTTCTCGAATATATGTTGATTCATCCGAGTTTAACGTCCCTTTGCGACGTCTCACAATTGTTTACCCGCCATCTCGCCATCTCGGTCGGATGTCTCGCGGGGAAAAGATATGCTCGGAAGTAGTAAAATCTCGGGCTCGTAAAGTTATCGTCGTGTCGGACGGGTCGCATTTTCGCGGCATGTCTCACGAATATTTCTCATGTTGGTATAAACATGCGGGAAACGTTTTGGTCGAGGGTGATCAACTAAAGTGGGCCAAGCCGCGTTTGACTCAAAGGGAGATCCCCAAACGACGAGCGGCTTCAAAGCAAAAACGAGGTTGAATATGTGTGCCAACGTGTCCAATGTTAAGCCCAAACATCGAGTGCACGACTATAGATACATGCAAGCTATGCGTCTACTGTCATTGCACAGAACCGCGCCAGCAATATTGCGGTTCTTACGTCTGGTTCTGCATATACGTGTGTATACGTGCAAACCGAACGGAGCAAAACGCGGTGCTGGAACGAAATTATTTATAATCGAGACACTTCTATCGCGTGGCGCGTTTAATCAATGCGCGCAAAAAGCCCCTACCCCCTGCTAAATTAACAGATTCTAAAACCGGCGTTGCGTCAACCGGCAGATCGCCCAAAGCTTTTTACGAACCGTATCCGTTGCGGCGAAAGAGACGGCGATATTATATATTAAGGTCGTCGCATATCTACTCGGGATTTTAGAAGATTGCATTTTGTGGTTTTCGACAAACCGGTCATGTTAAAAGTTAAGCTTTTATTTCATCGCTCTAATATTTTCTTTTTCTATTTCTGTCATCTATGGTCGTTTAATTTTAATTTTTTTCAACGATAGAGAAATAACCTGACACATGCATGGAAAGAACAGTTTTGCTAAAGTATCTAAAAATTTAGTTTAATAGCTCATTGAAAATATATATTTAATAATTTGAAAAATAATTTTGTTGAACTCTTAAGCTGATTGCTGAAATGTCACCATTTTTCTTTGCAGCATTGCTCATTAAGCTTGAGCGGTCTACAAAATTATTTTAACAAAACTATTTTCAGATCTGTATCTAACTAAATTTTTAGATATTTGAACAAAATTGCTCTTTCCATGTGAAACGAGTTCCGACACCGAAATGTAGATTCGTGAGCAGAACCGACTGATCCCTTGGCAAATAATTCGATACGTCAAGCTGACCTAATTCATCGCAGAGTTAATAACTCAGCGGTCGTTTCTAAAAGTCATTCAGTTGGGAAACAGTAATAAGACAGCGTTGTCGGTGTTAATCCTTTGACACAATTAAGACGACTAGAGTCGTTGCTTTCGAGCGATGATTTCGTTTCTTTTTGTATCTCTCCGTATAATGACTTTGATGTTTAATATCGTTAAGCCAGACTCATTAATCTGGATGACACCTGGGATCGTGGGTGTATAAAATGACCTATGATATATGATACTATATTACAGAATATTTATATGAAAAGAACAATTTTGCTTAAGTATCTAAAAATTTAGCTGGATAAAGATTTAAAAGTAATTTTGTTGAACCATCAAAATAATCCTGTTATAGGAATCTCAAGCATGATAAATAATGCTGCAAAAAGTTTTGACATTCCGGCAACCAGTTCGAGAGTCCTGCACTATTTTTTGATGGACCAATAAATTTCAGATGTGTATCCAGCTAAATTTTTACATACCTCAGCAAAATCATCCTCATGTATGTATTGTTACACGGAAAGAATGATTTTGCTGAAGTATCAGAAAAATTAGTCAGATAGTAGATACAGATCTGAAAATAATTTTATTGAACTATTAAAATAATTATTGGGAAACTCAAGCATGATGAGAAATATTGCAAAAGCTTTAGCATTTTCATAAATCAGTTTGAGAGTCCTACTTAATTATTTTAATGGTTTAACAAAATTATTTTCAGATCTACATCTAGTTAAATTTTTAGATCAAAACTGTCTTTTCTATACAGAGAACGATTTCGCTGAAGTATCTAAAAATTTAGCTAGATACAGATCTGAAAATAATTTTGTTAGGTCATCAACATTTTTATGTAGGATACTAAAACTTATTATTGTTAGAATGTAAAAAATTTTTTTACATTCTAGCAGTCACGTTTGAGTATCCTACCTAAAAATTTTGTGTCCTATCTAAAAATAATTTTGACTAACAAAATTATTTTCAGATCTGTATCTAACTGAATTTATGGATTACTTCGTTCTCTCCGTGTATATGTATTGCTATAAATTTTTTCATGTACACATTTTTGTTAGTATAAATAACTAAATTACAACTACTTTTTCGAAAGCACTACGCCCTTCAGCCTTGGCGAGGGCTTGTGCAACTTTGACGTCTTTGGGAGTCGATAATGCGAGAAACAATGACATGCGACGACAACGACGGGGTCGTGCGAGTTGCGTCATTACGATCGAACGTGCGGTTTCCTTTGGAACTGGAGAGTAAAGGGGTAGAGAAGCAAAAGGGTGGGCGGGAAAACCACCAGCTACCATAATCGTGCGATTCACGGCTGTAAATCCATGATTAATCCACCAGCAAACGAGCGGTTTTTCTTTCTCCTCTTGGGGAAAACACAATGATTGCCATCGACAATTGCCATGTTTTGCGATCGGCGGTGACGGTCAAGGGTAACGATAGTAGTTTTCTACATCAGACCACGACTATTTATACGCCAAGAATTGCCGATTATATCTGGATTCTTGCGATAAAGAATCGCCGTAGAGAGAATCCGTAAGACCGTGCGAGCAGTCGATATTTTAGCCGGAAATTTGCTCTGATTTATGTAGGTTGTGCTCTTACATCTGCATTATTACGTCTTGTGGTAAACGATCTTATTTAAGCTCCACTTAGCGCGTATTTCTTCACAATCGATATTGTACTTAGACTCTATAATTTCGGTTAAGCAACAACATAAATATTTTATTAATGATATTTTAATTCTCGTTAGATAAAAAACCGATGCTGTCAGCCAAATGATTGATTTATTTTGTAGATAAATTTGTTAAAAGTAATACTGAAATAAAAAAAAAGATTAGTCCATAATTTTTTAAAATTCTATATATATATATATATAAAACTTAAAATGAAGTTTTTATAAATTACATATAAAATAAATTTAATCTTATTTAAATTTAAAATTTTCAATTTATAAATTACATTTATATTAAAATATGTTTGATAAAGATATTTTTGCTAAATGTATAATTAATTTTTCCGCGTTCTCGAATTTTTCAAAAATTAAATATATTACTTTAAACTTTAAATGAATATATGAAAAATTAAACATGTTCCATGTTATTAAGACTTTCCATATTTTAAAACCGTTAAATAAATCATGTTTTTTAAATAGAGATTCTCGCGTAATGCGCTGAATGAAAAAAGTAAGAGGAGACAGCCGTATGTCATCGTCAAACGAATAATCGCCCTAAACGTCCGCGCTGCGAGCGTCATAATTTTCGGAAGTGAGCTCCAAGATTAGCGGCTATTGACGTCACTCGTCGCGACAATAAAAAGAGGGACTGGCGCGGGTTTCGCGAGCGTCGTGTACATATCACTGACAACGAATTGCCGCGATGAATTGCGGATGTAAATCGCTGGCACACAGAATGCCGGAAAATCTCCAGCGAATCCATCTCGAATTTTAGCAACAGATTAATGAATTTGTGATTACTTCGATTTCAGTAACGCTTACCATAATATATAATTTTTTTTCGCAGGTTAAATATTTTTTATAAAGGAGAAAATCACATATTTGTGTAGATATACGTTGTGTTTACATTTCCCTGAGAATTACAAAATATAATGAAATATTCGCATTCCAACATACACACACACACACACACACACACACACACACACACACACACACATGGTTTAACTGTACTATTATAATACACATAACTAATTAATTTAATTTCCATCTATGCGCGATATGAGCTTTCAGCGTAATATAATAGAATTCATTAAGTGGATTTAGTTATGAAAGGACCCTCGGTTCGCAAAGTGACAAGGATATTTGATCTTTCTATGTACAGGACGATGATGATTCTATTCGTTAGTGTTTCAGCGAAGTATTTACGCAAGTATTACCTAACGACCCATGACTTATTCTCTTTTGAGAATATACATATATATAAAAGATTATATCGATGTGTGTGTGTGTGTGTGTTACTGTCAGTATTTCTCTTGTTCCGATTATGACGATTTTTGCGTCAATCGGTACTCAATTGATACTCCAAATATCAAAATAATGTCGATCGTAGGACAGTTCTTTAATTAATTTAATTAAATAAGAGATTCCTATATTCTTGATTAAAGCAAATATTTGTGCTTAAATATTTCTGTGTGAATTTATATCTGATTTTGCAAACTATGGACCGGATTCTTTTTCAGTCTTCAAACACAATCACAAACATCTTTAATCAATTTTTCATTGTTAAAGAATAAAAGAGAATAAATGACTAAATAATAGACTAAATAATTATGAAACAATCTGTATTGAAAATGAACGAATCAGAAGATTCTGATCAATCAGAATTCCGGTTTTATCTCAACTAGGATTATAATAGATTCAACTAGAAGATTCTAATGTATTTATTTTCAATCAGAAAGAATTCCAATTAATGTAATCAAAACCTTTTTTCAGTGTAGAGTCCAAGGTAGATACTTTCTTTGTCAATTCGCTGCTTGACGGAGATATATCTATTGTATTTCTTTTCTGTCGCTTTGAAACGGTTTACTACCCGCATTTTACAAGTTTCAGTCGATCGTGTATTCTCTTTACGAGCTCCTTCGCGTAATATTCACGTCACGCCGGACTACCGTTTATCTCTCTAGTAGATTTTTCAACATTTTCTTCGACAGACGTCTACGACTTTCGATCCAAACGTATATTTCATTTCATGCGCTGTCAATATAATTTCTCTTGCATTACATCCATCATTATTACCTGCCAAAATCTATCTCTGCGATGATGCTGTTTGTATAAGTTCGGACGCACTCGCGCAAATTAGACATTAGAAACTAATTTATGAGATCGTATATTTTTATTAATATTTACTTTTATTATTTTTCTAATACTTTTCCAAGAGACTATTCTTATATCGCTTTACTATTAATAAATTACAGACTCTGCTCGTGTGCAAACCAATTAAAAAATTTCGAAACCATTTTCCCCCGTCTAGTACTAGTTATTTCCGAACTTGTCAAACACACGTACATCTTTTTCTTAACGAGCTCATTTCGGGGAGATCCCTCTGTGCCGTATCTGTCGCAGTTAAATTGTCTAGACCAGCGGGATCCCCGATGTCGCAGTCGACGAATTTAATGGAGGCCGAGAGACGCGACGGATGCGGACAGGTCATAAAATTA
Source organism: Trachymyrmex cornetzi (assembly GCF_001594075.2). Classification (NCBI taxonomy): domain Eukaryota; kingdom Metazoa; phylum Arthropoda; class Insecta; order Hymenoptera; family Formicidae; genus Trachymyrmex; species Trachymyrmex cornetzi. Next base: position 1,892,409 of record NW_017296059.1, read on the forward strand.
CTAATCCCGGAGTATATGGGTCACAAATTTTTCGTAGCCGGTTATCTTCTATTTTGTCGTGAGAATCACTCGTGTCGTAAAGACGGACTTTACCTTGCGAACGTAAGACTATCTTTACGGAGGAATAAGTATCTCCGTTGCGGAGACTACACGTGGGCGCACACGTGTCCGTCGCAGCGCGGCGCCGCAAATCCGCGGTTTATTACGGCCACGATGCGTCGATTATCGAAAATAGCAATAGCGTGCATAAGCTATGACTTCGTCGGAGACGGAAGACGGGGACGTTGCTGCGCTCGAGTTCCACGATTCCGGTCGAACGTCGTTGTCTGGCGCCGGTAAATTGCCGCGCGTGCATCTCTGCTCGCGACGCACACGTGTACCCCGCTATTTTTATATCCGCGGTCGACGATAAAATTGCAATTAATTTAATAATGAGATATTTCTATGTTACGAAACTTCTCTGACACGAATAAAATATAACTGATAAGAGAGCAAATGGGAAAATGATTGATAACGAGGGCACATGCATAATTGATTAAGATACAAATCTTACCGCTTTTACTTTGATTCAAAATTTGCCAACATGTTGAGTTACATCATTATGAATTTGGACGTAGGTTAACTTGGTAATATCGTTCATTTACAGTGAGAAGTCATTATTTAATTGTCCGTTCTCGTTTCGAAATACTGATAGAAGTTGTCAATTTCACGAAGGAAACGAATTGTATATTTAGTAAATTGTATGAAGTAATTATTAATTATGTAACGATTTATGAATTATCTCAAAGATCGAATAATTTTCAAGACATTTCACAGCTCGTGGAAACAGTACAATATTTATTCAGCTTGTGGAGAGATTATTTCTACATTCAAAAAGCTATTGATAATAATCGTTCGCGTCAAATTTCACATCCTCGAGGCAAATCTCATTCAAGTTTCAAAGAGAAACATATGTTTTTATATTACATTTAAAATTCCGTGTTATATGTAACGCTTTATGAATTATCTCAAAGATCAAATAATCTTCAAGACACTTCACAGCTCGTTAACAGTACATTCGTTCAGTTCGCGGGGAGATTATTTCTACGTACAAAACGCTATTGATAACCATTCCGATAGAACGTCAAGTTTAATGTGAGCCTCGAGGCAAATCTCATTCGGGTTTCAAAAAAATCGTGTTTTTATGATATATTTAAAAAATTCCGAAACCAATTACACTTTTGCACCGCTAATATATTATCTTGTCCCTTTAAGGGACAGCCAATAACCGATGTCGTTGGCTTCCCAACGAGGTGCAGAGCGGAACGGTCCTTTTTTCCGTCATCAATCCTATTGACGGCGCGATGTATCCCCAGAGGACCGAGTGAAAAAATTTATGCCCCGGGCGAGTGCAATTTTTCCTCACATGCCAAGAGAGTACACGACGTAAATCTCCGCGAGCGATTCGTTCGAAAATCAGATTAGTGGCAGTAGCTACAAATCGCTGTCTTTCAAATATTGCGCATCGCCGGATCTTGCGTAAAGACGAGTTACGTGCCTCTTTGGAAAGGTCAATCCGGATTCGGCGGATTTCTAAACAGTCTATCCTCTTTACTGGTCTACAACAAGGATAATAGTTATAGGGTGTTACTAACGAGGACTAACAACGTCGTTGTGGAACAGTTCGCTCTAATTTTCTATGTTGAACGTTATAAACAAGGACGAGATGTTGCAGAATGATCCTAAGGACTGAGGATGGATTAAAGGACCTTCTATTATATTCGCGCTTATTAAATTACCTGTCGTGATACTGTAATCTCTGTTATAATATGTAAATAAAATTATTCTTTGTTTATAACTATTATTTTCACAAATCAAGGTTGTCACAAATTCTCTTTGTTCTAAAATTTTATTTTTTCTCTTATTTCTATATAGACAAAATTTCACGATTTTCCTTGACTTTCAATAATATTAAAAATTTTTTTGTATATATATGTTCTAATTTAAAAACCGTTAAATATTTTATTGAGAGAGCAATTTAACATAGCAATGTAAATTACTATTAATGTTGCTGACACTGCTTGCATTTAATCGTTAAGTGTTCTAAAATTATGTAAGTCTGATGTACACATATCAAATTTCTTTAAAACCAAGAATTTGTATCTTTTAGAAAATTCTCTGATTTCCATGATTTGTGGCAACTCTGCAAATTTAAAATAAACCTTTAAAAATATTTTTAAACACTTGATATATTTTTAGAGACGAAAAGTTTTAATGCTGATAAATATAATTTTTAATATATACAAGAGGAATAATATTTGTACGTGATAGATCAGTATATCTTCTTGAAAATTTTACGGTGTAAGAACTTCGTAATTTGCAATTCGTATAAGATCTCTTTCATCACAGAGATTTCCTAATACCGAATTGTTTCAAGCTTCAAAACTTTCGTGACGTTGAATACTTCTGAAAACGGATTTTCATATAGTTCATAATTGCTTATAAGGCAGCATTTTTCTATCGAAAAATTTTCAATGCGGCAATATGGATAGAATGCAATTTTGACATTGTAATGCATTCACTACCCCGTGTGGAACGTTTGCAACGAGAGATTGTTATAACGTCGGAATTCTTGCGACGTGAAATTCTTCCGTTATGGAATTTCAATTACCCAAACAAGCTTAGCCGTGTCTTTGCAATATGAATAATTAACGAGAATAAATTATCGACAAGATCAATCAATAATAGTATTAATGCTATATGATTCCGAAAATGGAACATTTAATATTACATATAATGTTCGGAGCAAAATTATTGCCGTCGAATATATTACCACGTTAAATTTTCTTATCAAGATAAATCGAATTAGAATTTATTAAGAATCGAGAACAATCTACGTAATTACCAAAAATTAAGGTAAAACGTTAAGCACTTCAGAAGACTAGAATTATAAGGCTGTAAATAATCTTGATTTCCAGAACTTTGGACGCTGAATTCAGCGATGCACCTGTGCGTATGCTCATTTTGGACGCAGTCCCGACGACGACGCACCGCGTCGCGACGTCGTTGAGCGAATTGGCATATCCTCTTCAAGCGACTCTTCAACCTCGGACGCTCGCAAACAATTCTACATCACGCGAGTTCGCCGTAGGTGGGTGATATTCACACCTGGCACGAGAACGGCCAATGACGAAGGTGATCGTCAGCATCGTCGTCATGGTGAATCGATGACGCTGCTCGCTGTTATTCCCACTCGGAAGTAAAGGTCGGGAACCGACCGAGAGAATTGCGTGCTGCACGCCTGTGCAACGAAATATTCGGCGAGAGTAAATATCCGCGAATACAATTTTGGAAGTGAAAAGGTTAAACAAATAGTGATTCGTCACTTTGAAGCTGGATAAAGTAGCAATTTTTTTACGAAAAGAGAAAAATGTCAAAAGCATCTGGATATACATACTTAACAAATAACGTATCTTATTGTGAATAAAGATACTTGTGGTTGCAAATATAAATGCAAAGATAAATTACGCTCAAAAATGCAAATTGCATTCATGAATAATATCATAATTTAAAGTAAAAAAAAATATATATAGTAAAATTTTATTATTTTATTAAGTACCTATTAATAAAATATTAATGAAATATTGATATTGTTATTATATAGCAAAATTATAAGCTTTACTTTTTTCGCTAGTATTTTTCGTATCTAATCCTTTTATATCGATGAGTTTCCAACGATTGTTTAATCGAGTTTCTATTGAAAAAAAATTCTCTCTGATTTACGTAAACGATTTTCTGAACATCTCCGTTTATTAATCCATTAAATTTATAACAGAAAGCCGCATATTTATTGACCCCTCCCCCCTTCAGCCTCAGCGCTGAAGCTATCTTTTTAGTTCATAGACCTCCTTTTTCAAGCCTCATACTTCACACCGACATCCTCTAACATTCGCAACTGACGGAAGCAGATAATTCAACAATGTTCTGCGCATTGTTTATGTGCCTCGAAAAATAACCAACTGAAAAAAGCCGTGCGATAACATAGGGGTTAACAACACTGGATAGCAGTTGGTGTGCTGACGTCAGAACTTGAAGTAATGTTCGTGCTATGACGTCATTGACCGAGAGGGGTTGTACAGGGTAACTCTCTGCGGCGGCGGTGGTGGTGATGGTTGTGAGCTTCACACAGAGGCGTAGGGGTGAGAGAAAACCGATAAGAATTTTGCCAACAGAGTTTTCCTTTCGGGGAAATATTTCTTCCATGATCAAATAGACGTGGCTTAGCTGCGTTATCTGTGACGCGGTTATTTCTAGTCGTTGTTTTTGCAAAGTTTCTTCCAGAGAGAAGTCCTTCGTCTCCTTTTCTTGCCTTCCTGATTGGAGAAAAAAAAACTGTCTGCTGAAAAGTTCACCGAAGACGCTTCATTGCTTCTCGTGGCAAAGAAGTTACGAACAAACCACCCTGCGCACCAGAGGGGTGGACAGCGAAATAATTGAAGCTCTTTCCCAAGTCGGACGTGCCACATTTCAGACCCTCCATCTTTTATATTTGATCAAATTAAATAAGAATATTCTTTCTCTTTCTACGCAGATTTTCTTTATATAGCTTGTATCATATATAGAGGAGGAAAAATAACTAAATCCGTTTCTAAATTTGACGAATCGTCTGCGAAGAAAATTCATTTCGCTTTAATCGATGCCAAGAGCTTCGAGTGCCATAGTTATGTCGAATAATTTTCTGCATTTTATTCTTCTATTTTCAGTTAATGTTCTTTCAAGTGTTCATCTCTGCAATTCTAACAGTTATAAATCAGCTTTACGACAGTTTCATATTTCCTTGGAACTCCTTAGCTTTGTACTTTCTTTTTTTTATTGAGGAATAACAGCTCGATTTTAGATAATCGTTCATCCAGTTAAATCACATTCGCAGTATCCATTTTCTCGCGTAAAAATGAAACATGATTGTATGTCCTCGATGTAATACCTGGTGTTATTCTCTTTTAAAAGCTTTTCGAATTCATTCGACACAAATTTACCCCGAGTAAGCGTGCGAGTAAAACGAGCAAACTAGCAGGCGAACGATTTAACGGGAAGCGGTAATGCTGAGTTACAACTTCTGTAATGGCAACGCAAATCCAGGGTGCCCGTTACGCTACTGCCTCGAGGCTGTCAAACACGTGTGCCACCACCTCCAACCCTTCGGGTCTCCGCCATTTTGGTGGCGAGGAGAGTTTAGGTTGGGCGGTCTTCCTTCATGTCCTCTCCTCGCCCATGTAATCTCGCTTCGTGCCACCCCCGACCTGACGCCTCCCCCGGTCGGCTGCGTTATTTTACCGATTCGCCTCTTACTGGGGAGGCCAGTGGCGTAATCTCAAATAAAGGCCTCGCATAAAAGCGATGTTGAAATTGCGACGGATCTTCCGCATGATTGAATGACGAATCCAGCGTGAAAACCCGAAAATCCCTTTCCATTTTCACGTGTCCCATCCACGCTGCAAATCCCTAAACATTTCTTTTAAACGCCACGTTACATACTCGAGGGCACGAGATAAGCGCCAATAATATAAATCTGTTAGTCTAGCTGCAGTGGAGAAGGATATATTGAAAAACGTTGCTGGACGAGTTTAAGAACATTTTAAAAGAATAAGTCAAAATAAGAATATATTATTATGGCATTTAAAATCTAGATCCTTAAAAAGTACATGAAAAGAATGGTTTTGTTGAAATATCTAAAAATTAACTTAGATACAGATCTGAAAATAGTTATGTTAAATTATCAAATAATTATGTATGATGCTGAAGCATGATGAGCGTCAAACATAAAGCTATGTACAAAAAATTTTGATATTCCAGCAACTAGCTTGAGTATCTAATATAATTATTTTGATAATGCAACATAATCCTAACAGCATAAAACGTCCTCAGGATCCTTTGTAGTGTGGATGTATGTAGAATATAATGAGATCCTCAGGACATCCCTGAACTATTAAAGAATTATTTTCAAATCTGTATCTAACTGTATTAGCTAAATTTTTAAATGTTTAAAAAAAAAACTGTTCTTTCCGTGTAGTATTTATATGAATAATTTTTAAAATAAATCAATATTGAAATATTATTTAAAATATGTAAAATAAATGTATTAATAATGTAACATGAAATACATTACGAGCAAACAATCAATGTTTCCTTTGATCCAGCTTACTTCAAAAATATTTTGCGTGCATATTTTATCAGGTATTTAATAATATATGCAGTATGATGATAATAAAAGTGGTAAAATATAGAAAAAAAAACAGTTTAATTTCCGCTAAAAAAAAGCTGAAAATTAGATATTTTACAGCTAAAAAAAAAGATGATAGTTTTTATAATGCTTTGTGCCATAACAAACGTTATCTTTTAAAGTATATCTTTACATTACTTCCTGAATATTTTCCTCTCTCGAGGTTCCCAACGTTTCTCTTTCAAACAAATCGATCAGATTGCTTCAATGTGACGTTTACGAGCTTAGAATTTCTGGATGAGGCTCAACTGACGGTACGTCATTGAATTATCTCATCGGTCGTTGAAAAGAGATCGGCATATGCAAAGTGGAGAGCTTTTAAAGCGTGTCAGACGATCGCCGGCTGAGTTTTCATTGACTCGAGACAAGTTTATGAGTCGTTGCTTTACGACTTCCTCGACACGTTTCGCGGGAACAATGGATGGTTTGCGAGAAAAGGGGCAAGTCGCGCCAGCTTCCGGAATCGCGAAGCTCGCGACCGACCGCTCGTAAATCGCCGGCAGATGTATTTACACGCGAAGCTGCGCGCTTTTCGTTTACTACATTTTCATTCGGAGTTAAAAACATCTGCATCCGAGCTCGTCTTTCTCATGATCATGAATTCTCTCTCTCTCTCTCTCTCTCTCTCTCTCTCTCTCGTCGATTTTTCTCTAACAAAAATTTAGCTCTTGCCTCTCAGAGAAAGAATTGCTAACGAATACATCCAGTAAGCTGACTACCAGTAAAATTCTTGTGTAGAGAAAAGATGTATATAGAGTTAGATGAAACAATTTCTTTTGTTTCAGTCTTTACTACCTATTCACAGTTGCCTGATTTTTGACAAAGTTCTCTTTAATTTCTATTCTCTGAACTTTAAACTTTTATAGAAAAACTGCTATAGTGGCGTTGAAATAGTGTCATTTTGAAGCACGAATACAATTAAATAATGCATTGAGAAAAAATTGTGATTGAGAATAAACGAAAATTCTAATCATATTAATCAGAATTCTAATTATTTCAACTACACTGAAAAAAATTTATTAAATTTTATTAAATATTTGTTTAAATAGTAACGAAATATTTACTAAATGTAGTGTAAACATATATTTACTTAATTTAAGTATAATTTTTTATTTTAAATATAAATGTTTATTTACCGTAAGTAAATATTTCGTTAGTACTATCCAAACAAATATTTAATTGAATAAAATTCAGTCATTCTTTTCAGTGTAAAATGGTAATACATTTAATTAAATCTATTTTTCCCTGGTTGCAACCACGAAAATTCTGATTTATTCATTTTCAATCAGAATTCCAATTAATGCAATTAGACTTTTTTTTTAGTGCAGAGTAAATTATAACAAATCTTACTTAAGAAAAAACTCTGTAAGATTTTTAAAAAACACCCCACCATCTAAAAGTTAACTTCGTTGCACGTATAAAAATTCGATCCTTGACATGCTATGCAAAATCAACGAGAAATGTTCGAGAAAAAACTTCAAAAGATTTGTTGGAATTTCGCGCATCGGTTCGTTGATACTTGACCGCATCGGTGACTATAAATAGTTGCAATAATCACGTGATGGCCGCATGCCGGCATGCACACGTTGATGTAAATAAATAGCGTGTGTGTAAACGTGACGTTGCATCGCACCGTCGAATCGCAATCGATCGGATCGCGAAATTATCTGACCGTTACATTTTAAACTGCATTCAAACCCTGTCCACCTCACATATTCAAACTGCGCTTAATAATGTTTTTGCTATTCTCGTTGAATCGACGAGACTGTCGACTAAAGTCAAATTAGGAATTTCTATCTAAATCCCTCAATTATGGCAGTTTCGAGCTGCTAAAAAAAGAGGTTGAATCCGATTTGGAGATAAGATTTTTTGCTCTTTTCAAGATTTGCGATGGAGCTGAAGAAATTTTTCACATGTGTGTAAGTATTGAAAAGAATTACCTTGATATTTTAACCCTCCGAAGCTGATGATGAGTCTATTGGATCTACTTAATTATATTCTTTATGTTACATCTGCGAATTATTGTCATTAAAATAAATCCAATATTCGTTTATTACATTATTAGTATTTATTTTTTTTATAAATAGTACTTATTTATAAAAGTATTTATTCTTTTATACACAAATTATGTCAATTTGCTTCCTAGAAATTAATTAGTGTCAACATAAATTAAATGGGTTTCACAAACTTAACGTCAGTAACTGTGTTTACAGATTTTGATGTCAGCTTCGGAGAGTTAGTATTGCAAGTGCAAGATATTACTTTCATATATTTATACTTGAAAATTTAGAAATAGTAAAAAAGAAGAAGAAGAATATGAAAATTTTTTTTTATTCGAGTCATCTTTCTTTTATTCGCCACTTGTAACGCAAGTGGCCATTTGAGACTGGCCGAACAATAGTCCGCAATGGGCCGGCAATAAGATACCCCGTGTTCACCGTGACGCATTGCAGTGAATCAGAAGCGAGACACGTCATTCACCCGCCGCTCGAACTGGCTCGATTCGCGTCATCGTCGCGGGATACCGGGTGACCGCGTTTCAGCTCACCAGTCGATTAACCACGTCGATGATTTTAGGTACGCGTCAATCAGACTCGTAGTAATGATCGCGAAGTGCGTCACGAGAGTGCTGCTTAAAATTTATACGCCGGAGATTGCAATTCGTAATAACAGGGATGATAGACACGGCTGACGCATGGAGGCGATACATTCCCGTCATGAAAACTCGAAGCGACTTTTCCTCAACGGAAATATCGGCACGAGAATAATTCTAGCATTGCAATTGATTAAAGAGGAAGAAGTCTGTGACAATTTCCACTTCTAGAATGCAAATAGATCAGAAAATCTTATTACCCAGCCAAGTTTACGTGGACTTTATGGAATCTTAATTCGTGACGTGTATTTTTACTGATTGTCAGATACTAAATGTCACAGTCGTAAACCGTCAGAAATGATGCGTCCGATTAAAGTTCGTTGGAGACAATCATGTTCGAATTTTTCAGTGATCGTCTCGTATAAATAACGTCACATTAATCTAGAATGTTGATTTCAGGATGGAGAGTAAAAATAGCAGGGGCACGTCTGCAAAATTGTAATAAGAAGACAATCTCCTTCGCCGGATCACTCGTTCACCGAACCGCAAATACACCATGCTGGTATCTTTACAACCTGGAATTTAGCCGTGGTACAGACGGCTGCGCGATATTAACGTGTTTACAATACGCACAGCTAGGGAGAATACAGGATAGAGCAAAATAGATTTTATTATGCTGCACTCACGCGGAATCAAGGACTCCAAAAACTGCTCTTCCAGACAGAGGAATCCTGTATTTGTAGACAGTCCATGTATTTGAAATACTTTTATTTAAAACACAGTATTTGCAATATAAGTGTATTTTGTACTTCAGCGTTAACAACGAAAGGTCAATTGGTGAATATGAATGCTGAATACAAAATACAATTGTCTTAGAAATAAATAATAAAACAGTTTTTCAAATAAAATATTTCAAATACATGCCCAACCCAACATGCTATAACTTCACTGAAAATAAATGAAACTTAAATTAAAAAGAAAGGGTTTTAAAGTGAAATTTCTATTAGATGAGATGAAATTTTCTTTTCACTTCGTGGGCCTGTCACGTGTCCAAAAAAAAAAACTTGCAAAAATTTTCAATTTTCTAACGTAAAAGCTTAAAATTTTCTTTACAAAATTAATTAAAAAAAATATTCTAAGATTCTTTTTACCGAGATTTTATGTTATATTATCGCGAATTAAGTAATAAGAGCGTCTTAACTTTATTCATAACTCTGTTCAAAATCATCACAATTAAAAAAAAAAACCGATTCTTAAAGCTGAAATTGCTCTATCAAATGGTAAAATTCTTAATTTTTTAAAAACATGTAGACAATACAAATGAAGATTGCAATACGAACTCTTTTTCCAATCTAATACATTTATCATATTATTATTATGACTATCTGCAGAGAAAAATTGGACTTTCGTACATCGTTTGCGCGTTCACCTTGCGGCGCGAAAATATCTCAGCTCACGCGAACACATCATCCCGCAGGATCAGAACGCTTCTTGTTGACGTAACGCTCAATAAAAACACACCGACGAAATTTCGCGGATCCCTCGCGGATTCCTCGCGAATCGATTTTGTAACAAGCAATGAAGGAAAACCACCCGTTGAAGACCAAGTAATAAAGTTCATTCAGAGTTTCAGAATCATCGCTTCTTTTTCCAGGGATCCATTAATATTTAAAATAGAAGATACGCAAATTGAATTGTTCAGAATATTCCAAAAAATTTAACTTTATATACTGATAAATAATCGGCGCATAGTTTGCTCGAACTAGAAATTATATGAATTCACCAGAAATCATCAGGCACGAAGAACCGCTTTGACCGAATATGGTATTTTTCACACTCATGTGTGTTTAATTTTGTAGTTATATTTTTTATTATGTTATAATTAAATTTCTATTAACTATATATATAAAATGGAGGAATATAAAAAAATGAACTTTAAAACTTTTGGAACCTAAGAAATATTTTCTCTTTTTATTTTCCTGAATAAGAAAGCTATGGTCATCCCATACTTATTTATTTAAGGATTAATTAACATTGACATTTAATTATTGCTTAATAAAAAATGCAATCGTAACAATTTTCTCATCCCTTTTACTGTCAATTAGCAGAATTACATACGAATCTAGATATTAATGGTTTATTACTTATCAACGTTAATGAATTAATTAGAATTAGACATCAAGAATGAAAACAAATAAGAACATTCTATTGCTTTTAATTTTAAGGAGGTTTTACTTTGGCATAATTTGTATTTGTTTTATAATTGTGACGTTTATTCAGATAAAATATTAAAATATTAAAGGTATCAAAAGGAAGAAATTTAAACAAATTTCTTCTCGAAGAAGAAACCTGTTCTGAATTTGTCAAAGAAAGGAAAGCTGATAGTTTCGGCATGCTCCGTATATATATGCAATCGATAATATCCATGGACAAAAATACTCGTCGGCGGCTTATGAACTTTCCTGGCTCCGCCGAGACCTCCTCGAGTAAAGTTTGCACAAATTCGGGAGAAAGATTTCCCATTATGAAACATAAAAATATGACGCTCTTCTTCATAGCGACAAGTGCGCAATTTATATTTATGTTAAAAAATAAATATCTCTTCTCTGAGATAAATCGCGGAAAATTGTATTCGATTTCCGATACCGTGTGGCGTATCAACTTCCCATTTCTGCAACATACTGCACGACACGCGGAGAGGGGTATTAATGCATTATTGATCGGACTTATCTCGCTTCTCGTCGAAAAAGAAACCCAATCGAAAAACGGCAGCCCCACCGAACTGAAAGAAAGATAACGCTTATCGATGGGATTTTTTGCCTGACTAGCTTGTCGACAACTTGCCTAATGGAGAAAATTAATGATATCCCACCTTCGTGCATGCAGAAACGTTAGATAATAGTTGTTGCGAAATCTCGATGTGCACATAATGCGCGAAACTCTTAAAGACATTTAGCACAATCTCGAAAGAAACTTACATCTTTAAAATTCTTAGCTGCAAGTTCTAAAAATTTATGCATATTTGTTAAAAATGTCGAAACAAAAAGAAATAGACTTTTATCGTTTTATCATAAATTTTTCATTGCATCTAAAAATTGCAATAATTTATAGCGGAAATAATTAACGAAAAACATTATAATTTTATTATAAAAAAATTATTTGTTCAAAATTTTTTATAATAATTTTTTGCAGTAATTAAAAATTAATACGCAGCTATTCACATGTTACTCGCAGTTTCATTCACAGTAAAAAAACATTTCGTATTTGTGTTGGAAATAATCCACTCGAGTCCTTGTTATAAACTTTGTGTGTATTACATTATATTTTTTAACATTATGTAATTATGTTATTTAAATAATTCGTGTTAAATTGATATTCAACATTTCTTGGTGTCAAAATAACACAATTTATGAATAAACAAATAACATAAAATAATGTATTTTGAAATATAAATTCTAAGATAAATGAATAAAATGTGTAATTTAAAAAATGTTAATTTTATTTAAAAAATATCTTCTATGGTTTGTATTACCTTTAAATTCTTAATATTACAGTTTCGTGTTTATTTTTTAAAATAATATTTATGTTATCTTCTAACATATTCATCTTATCCTAAATTAACAAATAAATTTGAGACGACTATTTGGGGCATACAAAATATATTGAATTTAATACAAATTTTTCAATGGTGTTCAAATATTTTCAGGGAATTCCTTACATTCAATTTCTCTTTCATTCTGCGGGAATCTAGGGTTAACGCACGTGTATACAAAATTCCACATTTGCATTGATTTTTTTTTATTTTAAAATCCTAGCATTCCTGTGCTACTCCTCGGTCTGCTATGGGGCGAAGATGCGTGGGTTGCGTATCTCGAGACGGTTGTTATGATTTACTTCCAGCAGCGTGAAGTACCCACACGCTAAAAATAGCCCGATCATCAGACGGGATCGAAGAGGAGAAGGAGCTATTAGAGTAGTACGACGAAAGCGGGCTAACGAGACTCGCGACTTTATTAACTCGATTCGGAATGCGCGGAATTCACGCTCGCCCTCGCGATAATTCCTTCTCGCGAGATATAAGAAACAAACCGAGGCGAAAGAGAGAAAAAAGGGAACGAGTGAAAGAACCGAAGAACATCTTCTCTTTTTCTTACGTTCTTCATTTAATCTCGATACACCGCGGTATCTGGTGCGGTTGAGTCAGCTCAAGGTCGCTATATAGATCCAAGGCTGTGCTTGGATTTTCCCCGTGACGATTAAACTGATCCAATCGGTTGCTTGAAGCTGCTCAAGCTTCCTCGGTTAAGCTCTTTTGGAATAATAGGATGCAGTTGTTTACGTTTGAGGAAGTCACGTGCATTCGCGCTTGACCGTAGAAGATTGACACCTTAAGCTGCATGATAGATATTGTTATGGCTTCTTCATTTTTGCACTAGTATGGTATTAATTATGTTTTTAATTAGAAAGAACACTTTTATCGAATTTTGTTCAAAATTCAACCAAAATAATGCTCATATCTACGTGATTGATAAAAAGTTGACATAAATAAATTATTTTTTAGATAATAAAGAAAATCGCGACCTTAAAGAGACTCTAAAGTCATGTTTTATTGTGTTTCAAGAAGGACCTATACACATACGATTTACGTGTCATTGACACATCACTCACACATTCATAAAAGAAGTATTTAATTTTAAGATATTGAATTGTTTTATTCTTATCTCTGCTTTTTAAACACTTAAAGATGTTTTAGTTTTAAAACTTTTTTAGTGAACAAAACATTATGTGTTTGGATTTAAAACACTAAATGTTTAAAACTGAAATATATCTTTATCATTAAACGTTCGTTTTGTAAAAATATTTTAAACACAAATGTTTCAAATACTACACTTTTTACAGTGTACACACTAATATTGTACATTAATAATGCACGCACATATTTTCACTCCCTCCCCCCCTCCTCTCTCTCTCTCTCTCTCTCTCTCTGATGTGAAATACCCTGCCCCCGTCATCAGAGCATCGTCGTCGTTGCGTGAATATAGAAATGGACTTTTCCGCCATCTGCGACAGCATAGTGTAGACCAGCTCGTCTCTCGTAATAACTTTTTAGAAAAATTCTATTCTATAATTCTTCAGAACTCTTAATGTAATAATTTTTCTTTTAGAACTCGAATTTTCTCTTCGCGTGTAAATATTGTCGGTACTAGCTCTTCGCATTGGCTGGTGATGCTTCGGCGCCGCTACTCTCCGTATGTTCAAAATTGTTTCTCTATTTTTCTATCTAAACGGATAATGTATAACAATGACTCTTTCTTATAGTAATGTTAATACATACGTGCGAATTATTAATTATGAATTACTGATCTAAATGTATTTATTTATGTCAAGATTTATTCAAATCCATTCTCTATACAACTTACTCTGTTCCATTCCGCTCTTAGGCGTCGTCTACAATACAGGGAGTAAGAAGTAAAAGTAAGAAATTGACCAATCACAGTCGATTATTCTTCTCACATTCGACTGTGGTTGGTCAATTTCTTACTCTTACTTCTTACTCCGTGTATTGTAGACGGGCCTTTAAAAGACTTGCCCTAGAGCAGCAATAAATGCTTTTATCTCTCTCGTTTCGGTAATGTTTTTTAAAAAAACGACTTATTTGTAACTCATTTATTTGTATGAAAAAGTATCACAAGTCTGATAAGGGATAAAATTTACATTACATTAAGATTGCAGTGTTATGGATTTTGAAAACTTATGACACAGTTTTAAAGCATACATTATAATTAAAAATACAACATCAAAAGAAAGTAAAGTTATAGAAATTATAATACTCACTATTCTAATTTAAACGTTGTCCTAATTCAGAATTTTTTAAATGTTTTACAGAGTTGCTAATTTTGAGAAGTATCATTTTTTTTCTATTAGCGCAACAATATATACGTAGAGGTTGGTTTCTTTATCTAATTTTTCGATAAAGTATTTTATTAGTAATAAAATAAATTTTTCAAATTGCATCATATTCGATCTCTATTTCAGGAACCGTGCATTTCGTCTCTCTTCTTCTCTCCCTTTCTCTCTCTCCTCTTTCTGCTAGCGTTAAAAATAAAGTGAATTTATTTCAACCGCCTCTGGATTTTCCGTCTGAAACGAGTGGAAAGAGACAGCGCGGGCTGTTCTCCGCGTGGAATTCGCTAAAGATGATTTCTCGTGGCATACAATCGCGATCCTGGGAAACGGGACCGATCGATAAGATACGGTATCAGCTTTGACGCACGTACTTATCGCTACCGCAAATCGCGCATACGACAATAACGCATCAGACATGGAACACACAAAGACTGTCGTTGCGACTCATGCCTTCGATTGGACTCAACGACGAAGTCGAGGGGCTTTCGACGACGATTATTATTATCTACTGACGCACGTCGTAATCGACGATTCTAAATGGTCCCTTGCGCCGCGTGCCTCGGTTAATGTGAAAATCGCTCGTAACTGCTTGTCACGTCAAAAACAAGGGATCTATTATTATCTTCTTAATTATATAAAAAAAAAGCGGCCGATAATAAATGAGCTATAAAAGTGATAATCTTACACTATTATCGTCAAGATAAAAAAAGAGTTTGAAATGATCCACTATTATTTTCCTACCTATCGCTAGCAGAAAAGTGCATTAATAATTAATATTAATAAAAATTATATATTAATATAAACGAGAAAAATAATTCGTAATTAATAACTCTCGGTTATATAACAATAATAATAATAATTATTATTATATAATTATAAAAATCAATAATTGCTCAAAATAACATAAAATAAAATATGTAAACTATTTTATAGAAATTTGAATAATTTTACTAAAGAAAAATATTATTCATTTAATAATATATTAACGTTTTAAATCATTCTTTATTAATAATGTTAATAAATTCCGTTATCTCTTAGAAATGCTAATAAAGACCATGTTGTATTAAGCGAAGATTGACGTTGAGAGCTAACCCAGATTTTCGATGCGACTCAGTATTCTAGAATAAGCTGTAAATTGAACGGTGCATCGGGGAGTTAACGCCGTCGCTTTCTATGGCTGCGCCATTCACCGAAAGCAGCGATGAGAGACGAGAAGAAATCGTAAAAGCGAATGGTACCGCCCTTGCGAATTTTTCTTCTCACTACTCCTCGCGAATTCCAAATGTCCCACGATTCGCCTAGGGAGCATGGCCGCTTAACACTTTGAGTAGTACGAAGTAGTATATTTACGTTCGTATGATTCTTGTCTCGAAGTGGTATGCACGTACATTTACGTTTTTGTATTATCTCCCGAATGGTACGCACGTATATAGGGCGGGGTTATTCCGTCAGTTTCAACTTTAAACTTTAAAGTAATACGAAAATTTACGACAGCAAACAATCTTTGCAGTGCAGTGACACGTTTATAATTACATTATACAATCATGTTTCTTGAGAGCACAAGTACAATCTTAAAATAATCAACATGTGCTGTTCAGAAACATAAACGCTATCGCAAGGAGTAAACGAAAAAGCCCTTATCCTATATACGTTTTCAATTCCATAGTGTAGTAAAATATCAATTTATAATTCACCGTTCAACAAAAAAGTGACCTTTTTCGAACACCGGAACAAGAGTTATTTTTCATAGTTTTATGGATGTTGAATTCGAATGAGTTTTCCAGATTGTTTCATCACGTCATAGTTTTGAGAAATTTGCAATTCAATTTGCAAAGAAGGATTTTTACATATTTTGTCACATTATAACTACGATATATGACGTGCTAGAGAAGTTTTATTGCAATCAAAATCAAATAATATGCTGTTAGGACTTTCAGCTCTCGAAAGGTTTTTTTAGTTTTGGCTATGGTTACTAAAATAATCGTAACTAAATATACGGAGTCTATTACAAAAAAGCTGATGATTTAACAAATAACTTTTAACTATATCCATTTAAACATATAAAGAGTTTTTAGATGAATCAAATTAAAATTAATAAATTCAAAAAAGGTGGACTTAAGTCCACAATATTAATATAACGGATGTCAAAACTTGAAAAATGTTTTGGGTTGTAAAATGTATAGATATATCTTTCATGATCTTGAATTTGTCTATTTTGACATCAAATTCGTATACGAAGCGGCCAAAAAACCTTCAAAAATTTATATTTAACTATAACTAAAAGCTATTTGGTAAATCGTCAATGACCTAATAATTCACTTTTCCGTATTAATAGACTTTATTTAATTATGAATACCTTATTAACCATAGTTAATACTAAAAAAACCTTTCGAGAATTGAGAGTTCTAACAACATGCTTCATTTTGATTGCAATAAAACTTCTCCAGCACGCAATAGTTATAATACGACAAAATATAAAAATAGCCCTTTTTGCAATTTTAAATGTAAATTTCTCAACATTATGATGTAATGGAACAATTTGGAAGCCAGATTTGTATTAAACGTATTAAGCCAAAAAACAACGGGAAATAAATAGTCTCGTTCTAGTGTTTTTTTTTTCGAACAGTGTTATAATTATCATTTTTCATTATTATTATTGGAAAAATTCATCACGGAAGTGTATAATCGAGCATAAAAAATCACATACCTCTAAAAGGGCTAATAGCGGACAAATAAATATCGTGGCCGATCGACAATTCACAGGCAGGAAAAAAAATCGCGGGGTTGATGCATTAGGGCGTGTGAGAATCCTTCGCGTTCCCTCTTGTAAACAGGTCTCCCTTATGTTCGTCGTTTCGGGGTGTTTACGCTTGCTTGACACGCTCGACTCTCTCGACCGAGATGGCCTCGAGGGAGATGTTGACCCTGACTGTTGGCTGGTGCGGAATGCCGAACATTGACTTTAACCAGCCGAGATAGCTGGCCAATCGACGAGCAAATGGTCGAGAGAAAAGGGGCGGCAATGGACGAGGATATTCAAATCATTACTGTCCCGAGCCGTTATTGGATGAATCGGAAACCAATATAACTTCTTTTAATCAAACATATTAAATTTAAGAATACGTAAAAGGAAATAAAATAAAAAATAAAATATTATAAAGTTAAAAAATAACTAGATACAGTATGCATTTTTGAAATCGCTTATTTAATAATGAAAAGCTATTCCTTTTTATTCCCGAAATGTTTTCCTGTGACATACATTCTCTTTACAATGACCGATTTATTTTGATACTTGAGTAACTGGTGTGGTTTAGGTAAAACCGGCAGATATTAATTTGGAACAGTGGCTTCATTGATCTTCCGAAAATTCTTACTAGCAAACGTTGCATGGACGACACATCTATCCTTGATATCTGATTCAAAGTATAAGAAACGATTCAACAATTACGAACTTTGGTAGATAAGAAACTGAGGAAAAATTTAGCTAGAGCTTAACAAAATTTTAATCTCCGGAGAATGCAGAGAAACATGAAAAAATAATTCTATATATAATATTTTCATAAAGGAAAATAATAATTAAAGACTAAACTTTTCAATAGAACGTTTAAAGGCGATTATTATGTGAGCAAATAGTTGCAAGAATTAACGGACCTAATCCGTCTTGAGGATAGTTAGAGACCAGAAATTAACCACTGGAATTTCACGAGAAGTCGCCTGTGACGGCAAGCCAACGCTTACAACGCGCCATGGATGGCACATCCTTCACGACATGACGAAATTAGCGAGCAGCCGAAATAATTTAGCGGATTCCAGGCGACCGCTTCATATTGCCTTGCGCATCTCTGTGACCCTGAATTCCGTTATATAGTTCACTTGCGAGAGAAGGTGGTGAAAGAGGATCGACATTTCAAGGGATTATATACATGTATAATTAATGTACCGATTATTTCCCTGAGTAACGTTGAAGAAAGGTCTTTAAAAACCGCTAATCTCTCTCTCTCTAAGTAATTCCTTTTTCCAGCACGAAGAAAATTAAAAAAAAATAATTAATATACAAAATAAAATTTTAAAAATTTCATAAAAATTTGAATTTGACATTTGCAAATTCTAATTTTAATAAAACTTTGCGTATATAGGTTACATAAGTAGACGAATTTAGAAAATGTCAGTTATGGTTTAAAAACGGTTTTAGGTGAAATGACGTAAACGATTTTCAGCATTTTCCGTTATATCTCGAAAATTATTTAGGTATCAAAAGTGTTTTATACAAATTTTATAATAAAATTTCCTCTATTCATCCACGTCAATAATATTTTTAATGAAGAATAACATTTAAAAATTGGTAGAAAATTTTATTTAAATAATTATTTTATTAATATGAATAAATAAAGATTATTTTATTGTAAAATTTGTGTATAAAACATTTTTTTATACCTTTTGATATTTTTCTGATAGTTTTTGAAATACGTAACAAAAACCACTTTAAACATGAGGGATGATTTTACTCCTTAAAATCTTGCATCGCAACTAATTTTATAAATTCATCTATTTACGTAACTTATATGTATAAGTTTCATTAAAATCAGAATTTGAACTTTGCAAAGTTCTCTTATAAGTCTTTAAATTTAATCGAATTAATTCGGTTGATTTTTATATCTAATGATTTTCAATTGATTTACGATAACAGATTCTTGCAGCTTTTTATACAAGTAATTATATTAAATAAAGTCATGTACGTACATTGAAAAAATGTACTAAATTTTAATAAATTTTAAATAGCACTAACTAAATACTTATAGTAAATAAATATTTACTCATTAAAGAATAATAGTTAAATCACACAAATTAATGGTTCTTTTATATTGCCTCTTACAATTACCAAAAAAATGTATTTTTATATTAAGTAGATATTTAATTGTTACTATTTAAACAAATAATTCATTAAAATGTAATGTTTTCAGTGTATAGTGAGTTAAACTACTCTCTTACATTCCAAAATAGTATCAGCGATTTCATACTTTACAGGATCTTGTCCTAAGAGTTATCGCGCGATCGTGCGATTCGCGTGCACGTGGCGGTGCAAATCCGATTTGGCGCGCGCATAATCGAGTTCGTTGCTTTACACATGGCGGTAGTTAATCAAGCCGTGCAAATAGGTAATCGATTTCGTAATCGAGTTCGCGTATTCGCCCCGCGTATAATCCGATGTTACAGGAATTGGTTGCGAAATCGGCCCCGTGTAACCGTCACGTCCGGGAAATACGTTTTCTGATTGACTTCCCTAAATAGTCGGATTACCCGGAAAATCGTCGGTTTAATATTTATAGAGTAATCCCATGATCACCCTCTCATCATCATATCAGTTACGTAAAAAAAGAAAAAAATTGAAAAAATAAAAATAGATGTTACTGGCAATTATATAATAGATTCTCCAGATTATATTATATTATATAGTTTCTAGTCATTTTTTAGTTGCTTGCGAAAAAAAGGATAAGTATAAAGAAAAAAAGAAAGAACATACTTTTATTCTTCTGTAACCAATTATTACATCAAAAATGTATTAAAAAATTAATAATACAAAATTTTAGGGATTCAAAATATTTATAAACTTATTTTTTATAAACAAAATTTTGGTTGTGTTTTTTAGTTATGTTGTTGCTATAATAAATGAGCAATATACGTATAATATATTTTGTGTAATGTATTAATAAAAAATATTAATAATATATAATAAATTAATATAATAATAAAATAATAAAAAATATTTATTAAAGTACCAATATTAGGTATGTTATTAATGATTAAAATAAAAATTAAATGTATATATTAAAATTAAATTATTTTAAAAATTGGTTATATTATTATTGGTGCCAAAATATCAAAAATTACACACTTAAATCAATATTTATTATTAAGCAGCGAGAATTCCTTTCGGATTGCTGTACCGGAGGCATTCTAAACGTTTCTTTTTTGTAGATGAAAATACCGCTTTAATCCTTGTGCGAGCAGCGATAAAGATAAACCCCCAAGAATTAGGCCGGTTTAAGGTGCTTTCACACGATCTCCCACGATCGCTACCAAGGACTGTTAATATCGATGATCGTGCGAACATCGTAATCGACTGATTGATAACGTGATACACTCATGCTGACAGCTCGTAACCACATCAATGTGTTTACAGTATAACGTCCGTCCGTGTGAGAGCCCCCATAAGTACAGCGAGCAATTCGCTCGCTATCTGACATCGCACGTGGTGGGTGACGACCACCAGTGCGATTCACCATCCTGTATCGTGACGGAATTAGCGGGCAACTGAAATAATTTATAGTCGCGAACTTTATGCGCTATGCTTTCCATCGTCTTCCTTCATCGTCTCTCTCTCTCCTCTCTCTCTCTCTCTCTCTCTCTCTCTCTCTCTCTCTTTCTCTCTCTCTCTCTCACTCTCGTCCCATACTGACCCTGAAACCCACTATAGTTCATTCATTACGCCATCCCGCAGCGGTATTCTCACATGACGCACGAATTACCATGGTATTCAGGTTATATATTAATCCTAGGGAACGTTAAGAATGAACGAATATATATACACACAAATATATGTCGCATTAAATCGCAATGTTCATATGTGCGCATGTGTTAAATGAAAGGCATGTGGCGATCATTTTTATCTTCCATTTTGTTCTATATCTTCTATAATCTTTAATATGACAAAATTGAATAACTGTATTAACAAAATTGAATAATTAAAAATAGAAAAATTCCTTTAAAGATTTCTATAAAAATACAGTAACGTTTCTTTAAAAAAAATATGTATTAATCTTAAACATTAAGGTAACCTTGTGTTTTTCACGTTAAATATTCTCTGTACCCACAAGGTTTTATCCTAACAGATCGTTGTATATGTATCATGTTAATATATACTTTGTTATACTTACTGCAAAATATATAGACGTCATGCACATTGACGTCATTGAAGCAATTGCTCAAGGATCAAAATGGATTTGCCTGTCATAAACGTTTCTGATTTATGTACCCGTCGTTTAGTAGATACTAAATATGGCTGATATTGAGGCTTGTTTATTTAAGGGTCATTAACATAGATAAACTTTAACTACAGTTTAATCGGTTCTTCTTTCTGTCAAGATAATACCAATATGACTTACGATTAGATGGAAAAAGAAAATTTAACATTAAACGTACAAAGAAAATTACATATTTCGTTCATTTTCTCACATCATGTTTCCAAATCGAGAACAGTAAATCAGGCAGTCTTTAACTTTTGTTTTTCTATAAACTTTCTCCTTAAATAAACCTCAGCATTTTTTCTCCGTGACCTACAAATAGAACGACCGGTTCCTAACGAAGTAATTCGTTTAATCTCAAATTCTTCCAGACTCATTCCGGCGTGTGCCTATAAATTCACGCACATTTACAGAGACGTCGTGTATTCTGAAACAAATAGCAGTGTGTACTGTAACTTTTAAAAGTGTAAAAAAAAGTAGCGCCGTTTATTTTAATTATTCGCACCCTCCCTACTTTTGTGCTATATTCTTTTTCACCGATAAATCGCATTCGCCTCGCGTCGTGAAAGGGTCGCAAACTTCGTCAGCGAGGAAGCTCGTGTCATAAGTCCTGATCGAAATTTATCATGGCACGTCAGAACGTGGATCTCAGGAAGGATTATAAATTCGACGAGGAGATTTTACGAGCGAGCGAAATTCTCTGCATAAAGGAATAATAATGACTTTTAAATATTTTACAATAATAAATATGATAATATATGTATACATAAAACTTCAGAATATTTGCAAATTTTACAAAGTATGATAATTAACTAATCTCTTGGAGTTGTAATTTTTGTAATTAAATATATTAACGAGAGAAACTACAGTTTTCTTTCCATATAGAAAAATACGTACTATATTTAAATATTAATTATTTGTTTTAAATATTATAAAAGTTTATATATCCGCAAATCTCTATTATAAATTCATCACAAACAACGTTCAAAATATATTCTGAATCCTATAAGTTTAACACTTCAATTAAGGTAATAAAGGTTAGAACAATTTCGATTTGTTTATTATATAAAATTGCTTTTTTGATAAAATTTTATATTTTTTTAAATTAATTCTTGTTTTGAATAATATAATGAATTTTTCTAAAAATTATAATAAGAGAATATATTTTAAGATTATATTATCAAAAAATATTCTTTGTTAAAGATAATCATTATTTTTAAAAAGTGAACTAAATAATTACTTTTTTTTAGCAGTAGAATAATATTTTTCTGTGTGCAGTTAGCTAGAATTTTCCACGTAAAAATCCTTTTACGAAAATCGCGTTTGATTAATATTTTCGCTTTATTTTACATAGAATATAATGAAAAGGCTACAGAAAGCGATAAATCGAGCAATTTTCCTTGCTTAAGTTTAGATGAAAATGACGCTCGTTACGTCTTTATTCATTAAGAACTCGGCGATTCTAGCGATTTTTCTTTTTCCGCGTTAATGACACGCTCTGAGACGACAACACGAACGTCAGTGTGAATCATTTGTTATTCGTACAAACGTTGCAAACGTTCTCTCGTGAGATTCGACAAGTAATAGCCGCTCTGCATCAGTGCCGTCAGGTCTTCTCTTCCCTCGCGTTCTCGACGAAAACTTTTCCCTTTCTTCCATCCCTCCGTGTGAGAAACAGTCCTCGAGGAAATTCAATTTCTCTTCACGATCGCCATTCTTTTTCTTCGAAAGGAATAATAAAAGTATAAACGATGGGAGACTTCAGTGGTATATTTGATCGAGAAAAAGACAAATATTGGAACCATTAGTTTGACAGCTATTATTGATTGTTCATACATACAACTATAATGTAGCTGAATCTCGTATATGTCGACAGATTAACGTGACTAACATATCGATCAACACGTTGTATTATGAGATATGAAGGTATCTTATTTTAAGCATTTTGTGATGATAACTGTTTAGTGTTCTCTTAATCATTGAGCCATATATATATTATCATTTCAATTCCGAATTGATCCTCGATATCATTCTTTGGGGGACGCATTATCTTTGGGGCCTTGAAAGAATTAAGGGGACATAAGGTACTGACAGATGACGGCGCGTACAATATTCTGGTCTACATCGGCGGACATGCGGAATTATATATCGGAAATTGGAGCCCGATATTCAAACGAAGTATGTCAGGGTTTATTACATGCGAGGCCGTCATGCCGCACGACCATGTCACCTTCGATACTTCGTTCGATTATAATTTATTGAGCACATAGGAAACGGATAAATTCAACATCTCATGCCAAGTCTATATATACTAAATAATTTTTTTTTATTTTATAATAAATATAAAAGGTTTGAATGGTAATGTAAGAACAACTCATTAGGATATATCAGGCAATTTTTATATCAAATTAATATCGATATTTTCTCAAATAACGCGCAATTCAATCTGACCGCCAAATACATCATATATA
>NW_017296059.1:1916757-1918456 GCF_001594075.2 Trachymyrmex cornetzi
TAACATGGCTTTCAAATACACGTATATACAAGATCTTAAAATTCGAGAATTAAAATAATATAGCAAGAAAATTTTCGAAAAATGAAATAAAAAAGTTATGTAAACATTTTTATTTCAAGTATTAATTTTTGAAATTTAAATATAGCCAATTATAGATAACGTTTAAACGATTATCTGTCCATGAATTGCACGTGCGGTAGTATTAGTAAGCAGGCACTTCAGCGTTAAATGTAGAGTATCTCTATTATTGTGCTGTCCTTATCAGTGTGCCTTTGTATTTAAATAAGCTAGAAAGAAAACTAGTTCAAATACATAAGAAAAAGAATTTTTTTATTAAATTAAATTATTAATGTATACAATACTAAAAATACTATTCTATTATTTTTTACTATTAAAGTATTGTAAATATTTTTCGAGAGGAATGTATGTGAATCTAGTAATACGGATGATTTTAAACTTGTTCCTATTAGTGTGCTTGTTTGGAATTGAGAGTATAATATTATAAATGTACATTGAAATTATAAATATAATTAAAATAATTATTTATACAACATTAAATTAAATGGTTTACATGTATTATATAGTTTACATCTATCTATTAAATAGTTTACGTCTATTTTAGTATTATAATATGTTAAAATGAGTCAATACTCAAGCTAGGCGGGCGTAGATAGGCATAAAGGTTGAGGGCACATTAATAAAGAACAACAAAAACACTTTTTTAATTTTTATTAAAAATATAAAATGTTTTTAGATTAAAAAAATAATGTTTTTTAAATTAAAAAAATATTATAAGAAAAAGAAATATTAAAAAACCGTCTTGATTTCAAGGAAACAAAATCAAAGCAATAATTAATAATTAATTCAGTAATGAGCAAATTGACTTAAAAGTATATTAATAGGGACAAATACTCTTCCGTTTAAACGTAGTCCGTAATTGGTCTTATTATTTCATGAACTATTGCTTAAAATAAAAATTTACAATTTTTTTTATTTAATCTTTTGTAAACTTTCTTATTATAATATTCTGGTTCGCTAATTTCGGAACACTCTCGGGACATATACATATAATGATAATATGGTAATTAGAAACATATAATTAGAGCGGGTTATATTTTTAAATCTCGAAGGAAACGGTTATTACGACATAACGTGATTCAAAACTTTACGAGCGGGGCATAAACGATCTTAATCGGAAAAAGAACTCTCGCCGGCACGCGCCTCATACGATATTTTGGCTCGACGTGTGGCCAGCACGCGAGAAACATGTGGCCTGCATGTGGAATACAATGCGGTTTTGCCAACGAAGAAGACTTTAAGGATGTTGAGAAACAAATACGACAAAGATGGCAAGAGTTTCGTTACCGAGAATCTCTTCTCGCGTTATTTGCTATAATAATGTACTTTGTTTCTCTATATTATCTTCGATCGATAGATCGTTATCACGATAAGAAATCATTTCATCAGCGACCATTAACTGCAACAAATAACTGTTTCTTCAGCAAGCATTGATTATCGCAGTTATTCCGTGAAAAATACCGAGATTTACGCCGTTCCTCGGAAGTCTGAAGCTTCAGATAAATTCGATGCATATTAATAAAAATTAATTAATTAGATGAAAATCACCGACGTTCGTTTTGCGTGCAGGCGAGCAAACGAACCCGATAAAATACGGCGGCTGCAACCCCTTCCATCCGCG
>NW_017296059.1:1918711-2045221 GCF_001594075.2 Trachymyrmex cornetzi
TATATATATATGTATATATATATGTATATATACGTGTGCAATATATTTATGTCCCTTCGCACGAAATACGAGGGGCACTTTTGCGTGCAATCGATCGGCCTCGGAGAAACTCCCTTAGTTACCACTTACCCACCCTTAATAGAGCCAGCTCTGACGTGACGATAGCCGCGGATGGGTCGCGAGAGAGATCGTTTCTCTCGTGTACGGGACGATGCGCGGGTTAACGTCCGTTAATCCTAGGATCGGGACTTAATCCGTTATGTTAATCGAATCCGAGCGAAATTAGCTGCTTAGTCGTCTGGTCGAAATATGATCGAAGAGATGCGACACGATGTCCGGATAATTTTGTAATTTCGAGCGATGTCGAAATTAACATCTGTTAAATCTTTTACATGGATTAATTCAATGAATCGGGTTTAATTTCGTGCGAGTTGGGATCATCGCTCGAGGAAATTAGATCGACACGATATAATAGTTCATGTAATGAAATAAATTATACGCATTGATATATTTTATAAATCAATTTCGAGAGAAATCAATTTTAACATGACGCCTTCCTTTATTTGACACCTACAATATTTCCGTTTTCATAATAAAAACGAAAACATCAGAAATGTAAATAAAAGAAGGCGTCTTGTAATAATTTATTATATCAATAATATCATTATTATATATATATATATATATACGTATATAATATTATAGTTTATGCATATATACGTGTATGTACTCACAAAAACAAAAATAATAAAGCCAAGAATGTCTACAGATTGATGCTATAAAAGAAAATTATTTTTATATTTGTACCATAATTTTTTATCATTTGAATGTGATACCGATATTTTACAGTCCATTGCGACCAAAAGAGTCAAAATGTTCCATAACGAAGCGAGAACCTAATCCCTGCTATCCGATTAACAATGAGAAATGTTACTCCCGAGAGTGTATTTCGGTCTGTACCTCAAATGAAATTTAAAGCCCGGCTACGCGACAATCGATCCCATTCAAATTTAAGTTTTATCTTAAATTTAATCACTCGCAGACTGGCTTATTAGTTTCGTTTGACGTAAGGCGGCCATGGAGCTGAAGCAAAATTTGTTCAACTGCTCCATTGAGTGTAATGAATAATTGATTTCGAGCTTAAGTTGGAGCGAATGAATCGGAAATTTTCCTTCGCGACCGGTATATTCACATTCGCTGTTTCCTGGAATATCTGATCGGTTAAAATGCGATATGGGAGATAAAAATATTCTATTAGGAAAGCTTATCGCTTATACTTGGCTATTCCGAATAATAAATTTAAGTTCGTTCAATTAAATCGGGATTTTTCTGGAAATATATATTTTTGCAGATTCATAAATTATTTATAGATGAACCCGTAATATAATACACGTGTCGTACGTTATTTAATAATTCTCAAATGCCCTCAGGTTTTTTAGAATTCTCTTATAATCCATATTGTCTATTTCTTACTTTCAATATATTTTAATTATGGATAATATTTTGTTGATTAATTTAAAAATGGAATGGACAGAAATCGCATATGCGATTATGCATTAAATTCAAGAAGCGTAATAGTGATCGCAGTAGAAACAGTAACGACACGTCCGGCACGAAAAAATGTCTGACCGTAACCGATCTGTCTCTACTTGAATTACATATCCAGTCTGTTCTATCCCTTTCTATCTGTTATATTTTAAATAAACGTAATGTAGATACACATGATAAATGCATCCAGCAATAAATACATTTTCTTGTTACAAAAGTATATTTAAAGAAAGATTGAATTTCGTTGGATTGAGTGTATCTATTATATTATCTTTTCTTTGCTTTATATCAATTAACTCATCCTGAACGATAAATTATTTTCTCTCTCTTTACACTGAGACTTTGTCTCCCTTTTCCTTCAAAGAGCTGGGGATTGTCCCAGAATAGTAATAAATTGATCTGCTCGTCCCTCTCTCTCTCTCTCATTCTACTTTTCTCTTTCTTTTCTCTTTCTACTTTTCTATTCTATTCTCTTCCTAGATACAACACCTGTTCACCCATAAACGCAAATTACGCTTTCCGCGTGCCGGTCGAGAGTGTCAGTCACGAAATGAGCCTGTCGGTCTTCCCGCGAGATCCAGCGTGAACGACGTTAAATTTACATTGGCGTCGCGAGACCGAGAAATCGGCCGGCTGTCGCACTGCACTGGGACCGAAGGTGCTTAAATTTGAGTTCCACTCGAATTTCGGAGTAATATGGCCACGCCGAATCGAATCCGTGTGCACAACGCGACGTATATATTTAAACCCCATTAAACAATTTCGGACAGATACGTTGCAACTGGTTCTAAGAGGTCCCGACAATCACGCGGTAACGTAATCGACTGCAATTCCGTTCGTCATTTTGTCCCCTTTTCTTCATTGCTTGTTTTACTTGCAATTAGGGTATGTGCATATGCATCGCAATAAATAAAAGTAAAAAGTAATATCAGAGATTAATAGTTGAAATATATTTTTAAAGCTCACAAATTATAAAAAAAAATAAACTCAAAATTTTATTATATTCAATAAATCTTTTTGCGAGATATTATATTTATCTCGTTGTAATATGTGATTTCTATTATTATATTGTTAGGCATGAGAAGCTTAAGCTCATCGATTAGTATTTCCGAAAAGATCTCACGCTATGATTGTTTAATCGTTAATTCTCATCTTTCTATTTTATTCTCGTGTTTGACTCTATCAAACTCTTATCATTGAAACTCAAAGTTAAATTTGAAAAATAATCTTTTATCATTTCACATAATCACTCTATTTTGTCGATATATTTCTAGAAAACATATTTTGTAAAAAACAAATAACTTTTATTCATTACGCTCCGTTTTTATTTTTCTTGTAAAAAAACATGGCTATCGATTAATTGCAGTTAATACATTAAAAGACAAATTTTCGATTAATTGATATAAATCAAATACATGATTTGACATTTATTTGATGATTAATCGTATTATGGAGAGAGAGAGAGAGAGAGAGAGAGAGAGAGAGGGAGAGAAAGAGATTATTGATAATCTCAAATAAAGTATATTTTTCATGATTAAATTTATTAACGTATTTTGAACTTTGGAACGCAATATATTTAATAATATTCAGTAAAATAAAATATAATTAATTTGGCGCATTTCTCGCGATTGGTGGATGTAGATTTTTTCTCGCGTTTCCGACGTGACGTGTGCCAATTCTGTCGCTATGTGGCAATACAAATTCGTTGTGGAAGGTTCTCAGTGCATATCGACAATCGGTTAAAACAATAGCGGAACGTTACTCATTCAGTTGAGTCAAAGAATCGTTACCGAATGACTCTACAGAAGTTTTTCATGATCACATTACTGTCAACGTATTTGCCTATTGTCTCTTTGACATGTTGTATGCAATATCAAAAATAGAAATGACTTATTGGTAATACAATTTTGTTTCATTAGCTACTCTATTTTTTAATCTTTCCAGCTACATATATATACATAATATTAGAAATTATATATTTTACAAATAATGAAACAATATTCAGTTATAGATTTATTGTAACATTGTAAATAACTTTAATATTATATGTAAAATTAATTAGCTTAAAAATAGAATTAATTTTTGATATTACATTTTACAGTTTTAAAATTTTATTTTAACAGAACATTTTTATATCTCCCAAAATGTTTTTAAAAATACTATAATATATTTATAAAAAGATTCACTGTATGGTAAAATATTTCTGTTAATATATTTCTATTAAATTTTTCATATCTATGTATATTTATTGCACAAAAATATTATGTTAAAATTACGGAAATTTATCATATAATTATAAAAGTAATTTAAATTTGAAGTTAAATATTGCAGAGTTTACTGCACACGTTTATGTTGTGTAAATAATGTGTAATATTTTGTACTTAGAAATAAATAAGTAATAAAATCGAGAAAAAGTAAAGTTTTAAATTAATGAAATAGTTATATTTACATTCAACGGGGAGTTCCCGTTTATTGAGATATTGCAAGGAAAGATCATCGCACGTGATGTTTAATTAAGTATTGCATTAATGAAGTAAGTGATGGTCTACGATGTCAAGGTTTTAAGATTGAGTCAGATACGCCTAATTAAAGATATACTAGATAAACTATTCGGAGTCTGGCTTGACGTACATGATAGAGTCTATTTTAATTAACCGTTCTTATGAAATAATGATTAACCATTCTAACGTGGCGGATCTTTAAAATATCACAAAGAAATTTTCATGAAATATATTATACTTATAATATTTTATAATCTATATAGTTATTGCTAATTAAAAAAAAAATATATATATATATCATTTTTTCGCGAATCCGTTACTTTAATTGTATGATAAAAGATAAATAATTAATCTCACAAAAAAATAACAAATAAAATATTATTTACACATCTATGTGTAATCAATATTACACGCTATGTTCGTCTGATGTCTTTGAGGATTTCCTCCTCTTTCTCCTTTCTTGATTCTCAGTTGACTGTTTAGTTGACCGTTAGTTGATCGTTAGTTGGTCCTTGTTTCTAGTAGTTTCTATTTCCTGATAGCAATCACGAATAATTCTCTCACGAAAACACAGTTAATTATTACGATTGCAT
Organism: Trachymyrmex cornetzi; assembly: GCF_001594075.2. Lineage (NCBI taxonomy): Eukaryota > Metazoa > Arthropoda > Insecta > Hymenoptera > Formicidae > Trachymyrmex > Trachymyrmex cornetzi. The sequence goes on from NW_017296059.1 coordinate 1,923,354, forward strand.
GTATTATACTACCAAAATATACGCCGTTAAATTCATAATATCAAATTATACCCAATTTGAGTAATTTTTAATCTTTTGTAAACTTCTATAGATCGCCACTGCTCAATATATTGTTATTTTCGTTAAAACAATGGAGTAAATTCCGCTCAAGAAAATGTATTATATTTAACTCAAATTTAGTTTACTAAATATATACATTAATACGTTGTTTACTTTGAAACTAAATATAGAAGTGGATTGATTTACATTTTCACACACATGCAAGTTAAAAGTAATAAAATATTATTGAACTCAAGGGATTGAGTTACCACTACTTCTTTGATATCTAACACTAAATAACTTTACATTGAATAACCGTTTATGTGACGTGTTCCTCGTATTTTATTATGATAATGCGAGAAAAATACGCTTTACTTGATACCCGATGTCTCAAGAAATTAGCGCATTTTGAAAGATGAAGAATCTTCAATATCTTAATCGCATGTTTCTCATCCCCTATCATCTCAATATATCGCTTTGACATCGTTCGAAATAACATGTATGTTTATGAATCGTGGGAGTCAATTAATCAAGTAGCTGATAATTATTATGAGGAATAATCGCATTTTGAAGAATAATAACGCCAAACGGAACGTCCAGCATCGCTGTCTGTTTGCTCCGTTTTAATTCAACGCAATGATAATTTGTAAATGATAATAAGATAATTGCGTGTACACATTGGTTCGCCAGTACTGTGAATAGTAGCGTCACAATAAGATATTGTAAAAAGAATTACTGACGCTGTGTACCAACAGATTTGTCGTCGTTATGAAATATTCAATTTATTGTAAAATTAACGTACGCTGAATATTGTGGTACATCGCGTATTGAATTAATCTCGACGAATGGACTATTATTGCGCGGATATATCCAACATTTATTTGGCGAATAAAATTATCGCTCGAATAAATTCAATGTTTGTTTAAATAAAATTTATCTTCTTGAATTTTTCGATTCTAATTAATCTCTCAAATATACTGTTGTTCGCAGAAAACGCATGTAACGTATGCATATTGTATTTTTTATTCATTATTGAATTATTCTTCGTCCAAATTTGTTTTTTATTTATTCAACGCTATACGGCGTGGCGCTTATATGGCCTTGCGTTTTCAATCTACAATTCATAATGTTAATTCGCTTTTCTAATTCCCGTAAACGCGACATTGTAACAAAAGCTCGGGTGTCGTGCAAGGATTATTCATGACAATCCACGAGAACCCGATGTATCTGTATGACGCGTAATGCAGAAATCGATACTAATTATAGTATTTGTATGCACATTATGTGTCTCGTGTAATGCTGCACATAGGATGTACTAGATGTCTGATATGTCGTAAGTGATAAACTTCGCCTATATATTTCTCGACAGATTTTGAATCAATGTCTCTTCTTAAAATGAAAAACCGAACATAAATTTAAGCATTCAAAATCTAAAATCACATAACGTTCTAAATAAAAGTATCTTTTACAAATAATTGTATATATGAAACAACTTTACTCCAGAGAAGTAGAATTTTAATTTCTAATTCATTTATCAAGAGATACACGCGGATAAAAATTGAAAAGTTTAAAGCAAATTTTTTCATTAACTCTCTCGCAATCCAGCAAAAAATTAAATGAGAAAAAGTGTAACACGATTTATGGGAGAACCTGTACAATGGTGACCTTTAACATTGCCGCGATGCTGTGCCATCATGTAATCCGACGACCGCGCGGAAGCTGTATCAATTAATGCACATAATTGGCCACTCCTGACGATCGAAAAGGTCAAAACTCTCCCTTTCTCTTTATATATTAGAACTTTCATTGCCAGATGTTAGCAACTCTCGAAACGACACGTGCTTATACTTTTGAAAGGAATCAAATATAAATGCTATAGTTTTGACATTTTTGCGTTCTAAAGTATGAATAATAAAAGTTTCACAGAAGAACAGTGTTTGACATAATTTGATAGCTTGTTATTTACAGCATTTCTCATATTTTTCTAAAAGATATTACGAAACACTCACATACACATGACACATATAATACATATAATACATATATATAATATGAAAAATAATGTTTTAAAAATAAAGTTCAAAACTGTAAAAAATTAGGTTTGTGTAAAAATTAAATTTGTATAATAAAAATATTTCAATTATAATGTGAATTATGTCTTCCACGCTCTTCATATTATAGGCAAATTATTCTAGTTGAAGATAGATGTATCAGCTCATATTTCACTGAAATTACTAGTCAGTTTAACTTCGTCAAGACTGACAAACTGGTTTAAATGAGGGAATACTCGAGGGATGAAAGGAATGATCAAAGACGAGAACAGCTTCCTCTCGAGGAACTCCGTCATAAACGGTTCGATATTACGCGCGACGGTCAATCGATCTTCATTAAATAAAAAAAGGGGCTGCAATTTGCATAGAAAAATCGAGCGCGTGCGGGCGCGTCCCATAAAAGATGAAAGAAGACGACGGTATGTCAGTGTCAGTCGACGGATGCATAATGCCGGACAGAGAAAATCGATCTATCACGATCGAGACGTCACTCCCGACATTCGTGCAGGACGATCAACAATTTATAAACCGACTGACTGCTCGTTCATTGGACATGGAGGTTTTTCTTTCCTGAAATCTTGAAAACTCGATTTCCACGTTTATGATTATAAAATATCAATGTAACACGGCCGGCGTTGTTCGTTTGCTGTGCCAAATTTAAGACAGTGCCTATCTGTCTAATAGCACGCTCGATATCGATCTGCCACGAGACCGGTGAACTAATTTTAGACTATTACATCAAGTTTTATAGAACGTTATTATAAAGTAAAAAGGTTCGCCAAGAGTAATCGCGACTGTCGTATATTTAGGTGATGGCATTTCTCTACATAGCTGAAAAATCCGAGAGCTTATATCCAAAGCCGTCTTAATTTCACATTTTCAGAAACTGCAGATTATGTGCTACTGCTCGGAAAGAACGATTTTGCTGAAGTATCTAAAACTTTAGCTAGATACACATTTGAAAATAATTTTATTAAACCGTCAAAATAATTATGTAGGATGTCCAAGCCAGTTCTAGAATATCAAAACTTTTTGTGGCATCATTTATTACGCTTGAGTGTCCTACGTAATTATTTTAATAGTCCAACAAAATTATTTTCAGATCTGTATCTAGTTAATTTTTTAGCTAATGTAATTTGTATATACTTCAGCAAAATTATTCTTTCCGTGCAAGTCTGAAAATAATATTGAACCATGAAAATACTAAAATAGTTACATAGAAATCGTATAATGGGCAATACTGCAAAAAGTTTTGACATTCTAGTAATCAACTTGAATGTTTTACGTAATTATTTTAATAATCCAACAAAATTGGATTTCAGATCTGTATCTAGTTAAATTCTTAGATACTTCAGTAAAGCCTTCTTTTCTAGTTCTGCGAAAAGGAACTGAAAGATTATATGATTTCCGCTCGTTTTTAAACATAAATTTAAAGTAGCTGATGAATTTGGAGTAGCGCTGTTCTTGAATTTTGTGTAAATTTTATCTAAAAACGTCTGCTCTGCGCGCAATTCTCGTTAATGTAATTGTTAAAGCGCAATTATATATAAGAGGCTCTCCTCGACGGGAGCTGGAATAAAGCTTCGTTGTCGTTTCGATTGGGTCGTTTTTCATCAGACGGATCTCGTTCAGAATTTAGAGCCTTCAGACGAAATGTATCGCGGACACACGGCTCGTTGTCCCCTGGATAAATGGTATACCTCGCGCACGATAGTCTTTCTCAGAGGACGCGTGACGTTGCCGTTGAGGTATAGCGCGGTATTATACCAATCCCAGAGGAGGAGAACGGCTTCATTGTCCAAGCCCGAATTGCAACGACGTTGTCTCCGACAAGCGAATTACAGAGCGAGTTTTGCGCGTCGTTAAGCCTTAAGTACTGACACGTCATCCGTGGCTGGAAATATGTGTTACCTCTGGGTTAACAGTTGCATTTTCATAATTGGAACACAGAGATAAATTTTGCAGTTACATTTAAACGTTGGGTATTAACACACTTCTCGTAGGCCGTTGGAAAATTTTCGAGACAATATTACAAAATTATTTAATAAATAATTAAACATTCGTTTGTTTCATTGAGATAAATTATTTTTAATTTTAATTTGTATCTTACTTCATATTTTCGAATATTATATAGAACTGAGGAGTGTATAGTAGTATACATTTATGTGTATAGCTCGTAGAGCGGTTGAACGTGAATGATTAGATCCATAAGTACAAATTAATCGCTCGGTCAGCAGGCTGTATTTCAAATCCACCGACAAAAAGTGTCGCAACCATTTTGTCCACCACTATACACTGAGAGAAATGTTTAATACAAATAATCATAATTTTGTTGATGCGTGAATTACCAAAATTTTATTGTTTCAATTAAAAAATTATGTTCTAATTAAAATTTTTTTTCTAATTCTGATTAGAACAATTTTTTAAAACAACAAAATTTTGATAATTCATATGTCTATAAAATTATCGTTATTCATATCAAACATGTCTCTCAGTGTATTTGTAAATATTAATATTATCAAGTAATAAGATCCGCTTTTATAAGGACCGAAAATATAATTTTTTCTATACTAGCAAAAAAGTTTAGTGCCTTTAGCAAAAATATTTCGTTGTGGCATTTTTTTAACAATAAAATATTTTGTTTATACAACAAAAAATTTAGTTGCTTTTGTAAAATAATTTCTCTACTTTGTAAATAACAAAAATATTTTGTTTATGCTAATTAAAAAATTAAGTTCATGTAAAATTACAGTGTTTTGTTAAAAAATTTTTATTCGGTATATTTTAACCAAAATTTGTTATAACAAAATTTTGATTTATAGAACAAAACACTTTTCCTAGTGTATCATTCTATTTATTCTTATCGATCTAAATTTCACTTATAATTATTCATTATGTTTTTCTTTATAATGGGTTTATAAGTTTGTATAATCTAACTGTGATTACCAGAATGTTAAAACTTTTTGCAACATTGTTCATTATATTTGAGCGTCCTACATAATTATTTTAATCTACCTTCAACTTCGTCATGCTTACAATTAAAAGGACAAGGACGATGTGATTGCGGATTCGTTTCGTATTCAAGAATAACGATCAAGTTGTTTTCTTTACCAAAGAGAAGTTTCGTTTCGCATGAGAAAACTCACGGAAGATGAAGAGCGTCGTCCTCGTTCACGTTAAAGCGATTTGTACGAGCGTAAGAGAAGTCGCCTTGTTTAAGGAAAGAAATGAGAACGGATGTAAGGACGCCGTGACGGGGAGACTCTCAATACGCGGAAAATTCTATCTCTTTTCTTTAAAATGGTTATTTCATTTATATGAAAACTAATGCTTTTTCATTCATTGCAGGATCGTTACCTGATATCGCAGTGACGATGGCATCGGGCAGGGAAATCCACGGTGCTTTCAGGTGAGCTGAACTTTATAAAATCTAAAATTACATTTCATTTTTTTTTATCGGGTTTTTAATTTTATTAGAGAGCTATACGATTGTTTTTGCAAAAAACGATAATTTTGTTTTTATCTACTATTTTAATTTTAAAATAAAATAAAATAATATATTTTTCTAACAATTTCAATCGTTTTTTATCTTTTATTTTATGTTTACGCGTCGATGATTCAACTTGTTTTTTCGCGTTTTTACTTTTCTTGTTTTACGCAAAGTTTCGCCCGGTTGCGCTCGAAAAAAGGGCATATGTGTTGTGTATGCATAATATATACTCACACACATCGATAATTTCGCCGCTGGAAGCTAGTTATTTCAAGGATTTTCGTAGGTGTATGTTTTTCGCGACCTTTAGAAATTCATTATTACGCGTGATGCGGGAATGAGGAATTAAGAGTTATCCGTCTGTGTTATATTAATCTACACCTTTCACGAACACGGTATACCTTTTTAATAAGAGCTTCTTTGACCATTTTTTTGGCGGTCGAATATTCTTTAATCAAATTATGACTTAATTTTTTTTGTACGTTTAAATGATGACACAGTAAAAATTACATGATTTTATCATATTCTGCGAGGGTTTTCCTAAGAAAAAAACTTCACAAAATTCCCCTGAAAGCGAGAGAGAAAAAGATTAATTACTTTTAATTTAAATCTTCTTGACAAGATATTTAATATCAAAGCATATTCATCAACGAACAATTGTTTTTGTTTAATTAAATATAATAGTGGAAAAGATTTTTAATTTTTACAATTTGATTCAAGCCGTGATGCACTCCGTTCTCTCGTATGCAAATGCTAAAAAAGTCATCTAATTGTTTCGAAAATCTTTGCGGACGAGAATTATGCATAAATGTAAATTAAAATTTTTTTCAGTAGCACCTACAATTGTATCAGAATATTGACTTTATGTATAATTAATTACATTTACTAATTAAACGGAAAACATTTCTCCGTTAATAAATTACATCTTCATGTTTTTCGTGACATTTGCAAATTCTCGGCGTGGGCGTTAGCAAATAGGACGGCAGGGCACTTTGACGGTACATCAATACGAGCTGCCACCGCACAAATAGAAATGCTTAAATTTTATAGAATATCATTACTTTTATATTTAGAGTCGGTACCAAATCAATATTTCACAAGATACGTGCCGCAAGTCGATACCTATACAACATTGGCATTATCTACGTCGGAATATCAACATTGTAAAATTAATTAAATAGAGAAACGTTTCCGTAACGTAAATAAGTTAACAAAAACCAATACGATTTATTTAATAAATCTTGACAAGAAGAACTCGGTCGATTAATTTCACATTCATCAACTTTTGATTATTCAATTTTAAATAATTTAATATTTATATTCGTGAGGAATCTTTAGTAATTCCAATTGACACACTCGAGATCTCGTAAACATCCTTATAAACAAATAACACATTTCGATTCCGTGGTGTGGTAATCTGGCTATTTTCGTCGTGCAATTACCGCCAAATATAATTGTCCAATTCTCCCGTCTGTGTCTGCGACTCGGATATGATATTTCCACGAATAAAATTCGGCATTAGAACACGTCGTGAGATTCGTGATCAGAATAGCTAGCACGGATTTAGAGTACAAGTATCGATCGCGTCTCCTTGCGAAACGACACGATAAGAATGTCGGCTCGAGAGTTGCGAAATTTCAAGCTGTTTCGCGATAGCACACGGCCGATTGGCAGTGAATGAGAAAAAATTGTTCCGGCAGCGAACGAGCGATCTTATTCTTAGCGACGTTACTTTATTTTTATTGCGCTTATAGCACGGCATCGATCGTTCTTGCGCGCATACCGCGAGTTAACGTCGTTCGATCTGCAGATAGCCGCTCATAAGTAATGCAATGAGAAAGTAGTATTGCCGCGTCATAGGCAGACGCTGAATGAAGAAACGCGGCGGAAGTATCGGGCCTATCTTTAGTTGCAACAAAGTTACGTGGTTTCTACGTGTACTCTATTATACCTGAACCCTTTGTGACCTATCAAAGAGCAATTTAAACATTCTATACAAATAATATCTGCAGGAGCGGACAGTAGTAATAATTACGTAAATTGAACGTGTATTTATAATTCTGTAAATGGTTTCATAACTTGTAGGAAAAAATATTTCATTACTCTAAGAATACGTAACCAATACTAAATATATAAAAAAAATAATTGGTACTAAAATAATATTGATATAAATATTTGGAATTAATTAATGGAATCGTTATATCACAATTACTTTTTAAAAATAATGAAATTTTATTCACGTTTTTATATAGATGTGTGAGACTCGTCGGGTAAAAAATAATTGTATGATTTTTTTTACGCAAAAAATAATTTTACTAAAATTCTAAAAATTTAGCTAAATATAGATTTGAAAACAATTCTGTTGGACCATTAAAATAATTATGTAGGAAATTCACACACACAAACAGTGAGCAATGTTGCAAAAACTTTTGATATTCCAGCAACCAGTTTGAGCGTCTTACGTAATTATTATGATACTTTAACAAAAATAGCTTTGTTAGATTTATTTATTTATAAGGTCCACCAAAATGATTTTCAGATCTGTATTTAGCTAAATTTTTAAATATTTCAGCAAAATTGTTTTTGTGTAAAATCGTACAATTATTTTTTTATTTGTTAGATACTTAAGCAAAGTAATTTTTTCCAATAGCCATATTAACAAGAACAAAGAGATTATCGTTGTAACAGACTGAAGCAGTCTACTGTGTCCAATCTTCTAAACATTTAACACAAAACCGCTGCCACATGTAATCGCGTCGACATATACTTCCGGTCGTAAATGAAATACCCCTCAGTGCCTGCGGGATGCGGAAATATTTTCAGCATATGTAATAGCGCTTTTAGTTTCCTCGTGAATCCGGCAATCGATATACTCCGGCAGCTCTCGCAAAGTTCGACTGAACCGGAGATTGGAAAGTTCCGCACTAAATTTCGCCCGAAATGCGGTCGGTTTCGTTTCCCTGTTGGACACCGCCGTCCATTCATGCTTGGACGATCCTCGCTAAGCCGTTGAGTCCTTGACGTCACGTGTAAGATGCTGTTAGGAGATTATGGTCGAAAGAGAAGCTCTAAGGGCATCCGGGAGACACGTGAGACGCATATCACCGTTCCACTCTTCATCAGATGGTTAAACAATGCAGATCCATTATCGAATCCGTCGCAAGAGAAAAAAATTAATTGCATCGCATTCTCGTGATTGTCGGAATCGAATTTGCGCGTTTACTCGAGCGCAATCAAACGCCATTCACGTATCTCCTCTTTCCGATCCGGCGTAATCTCTCGAATAATATCCGAGCGTTTCGTCTCAAGGGAGGAATACGAGGCAAATCTTTAAACGCAATCGTCCGTGTGTTTAATGTCAAATGTGACTATTTTCGATTCTAATTTCAATTTATCAAATAACCAGGTGTAAGACGAAAGTTTTTCCTCGAAAAATATCTTCGAAAATTAATAAGGGAAAAGTATATTTGACAATATACGTTGCAGTTTGATATCCAATCAGGATTCAGTTCTATAACTCACGTTTTATAATTAAATGACGTTTGTCTTGTACGATTACACATATATTTTGTGATTTTCGAAAAATCAATACTTTTCCGCGGCAACACACGGCTGTGCCGGCATACTAGTGACGTAACGCCTGACGCAAACGACAATCGTTGCGGCCGCGATGCCGCAGAGCCTCTCTAGGCGAACGTCGATAGTACAACGGACGTCATGAATGCATTTGCTTACCTTAGATCAGCATTTACTAAACGAATACGTCATATACTTAACGCAGCGATATTTGAGCAGTAAATGTAAGTCGTTGTCTTCATTACAAAAAATTAAAATATATTATTTTCTTATACATAATATTAAAATTTATTTAAAAATAAGAGATAAAAGAAAAATAATAACGGCACGATATACATTAACGAAAAATATTTAAAGTATAATTATCATAGGTTCTTTTATGTTATGAAACTTGGAGGATAATAAGGGAAAAGTATTTGTGACTACAATTGCATGGTAAAATAATTACGGTTAACTTACAGAAATCCAATTTAATTTAATACTAGCTAATTTAATACTGGAAGTTGTGTATTTTGAATATTAAAAGCATTGTTATTCGATGCTTTTAATACTGAGAATAAATAACTCCCAGTATTAAATTAGTCAGTATTAAATTGAAACGTGTGTAAGGGTTTTTTAACCATAATTATTACTTACTTTGAGTATCAAAAGCAACAACAATGCTTTTAATATCCAGATAATTACGGTTAACTTTTACAGAAATCTAATCTGATCCTGCCTAATTTAATATTCAAAATTACTCAAATAAGTTATTAACTATTACCTATCAATATTAAATTTCTGTAGGGAAGAACTCCAATTTTATAATTACTATCATTATTATTAGTAATAATAATCATATTTCTAGTTCTGCTAAAAAATATATAGTTGGTACTAAAAATGATCACAAATTATAATTAAATTATAATAATTTTTTTTTCACAATCAGTAACATCCAACCGTATTAAAATTGCGAAATGATCAATTTTAGAGAGACATGCAGAAAAAAAACAGCAACAACATAAATAAATAGCGAAAGATATACAAATGTCAAATGCTAAATGCTTTTTTTTATTGTCGAACGAGACCTTTCCGTTCCATCAATCGAAGCTAACGTTGCAACAGGAAATACGATACGTTTTCGTGGACACAGTTTTACGTACGGTGACCCAACGGAGATCGCGTTACAGTCGGATTGTGAAATTCGTGAAATCTCGCACCGTCGTCACGGCCATCGCCGATTAATCTCCGCTTCGATCGTCGCCCTCTGCCCTTTCGACGTTCCTTCGACCCCGTTTCGCCAACGCGGCAACGTGCCATGAAAATGGTTTGTGATTACCGTGGCGGCAGGCATTCGCGCTGACGAGGCGAATATATATTCTGTCTTCCGTCCGCGTTATCCTTAACCCGCGCAAAATTGATTTCGCCACTCGTCCCGAGTAAATAGCCATCGTTGTAAGAAAAATAAGTAACCACCGGAACGCAAAGATCATGTTCGAGTCTCTCTTTTTGTGAATCCCTTTGGAGATTTGTATCCCGCTGAACAAATCTCTCGAGTCAAAACAAACTTATTTCGATACTCAAAACTCAAAAGATATCGTGGGTTTTCTTATATCCGTTGCCATCAATATAGACTAACTTTACTGAAAAAAACATTTACGAAATCTTAATACTTTTTTTAATAGTACTAAGTAAACGTTTACCTACAGTAAATAAATATTTGCTCAATAAAAAGTGATAGTTAAATCAAATTTATGGTTTTATATCAAATAATATATATTTACATTTAATAAATATTTATTTAGAACCATTCGCGGGCAAATATTTATTAAAATTTAGTTTTTTTCCAATATTTAATCTCGATTCAACTTACACTTCATCCTAATTTTTAGAACTAGAAACAGGCATTAGGCTCACACATTCTGTTAGATTTATTATCATCATATTAAATTTAAATTTAAATAATTCACTGATTTTATGTTTTAAGTTTTAATAATACTGAAAGTGTCGATACAATTTCGCTGTAATAAGCGGAACTTTAATTAGCGCTCGAAGTAGAATAATGCTCCGGCTCGCTCATGTATCATTTCTATTTCGGCAATCCCAGATTGCGCGGATTAAACTTTCAACTCTATTTCGAGCAAAAAGTATTTCCCTAAAATTCCTTAATACATTCCATTTCATTCCCCGAGAATTAAACACCTCGATTCTCTCATAAAGTTTATTCGATCCCTATCAGATCTTCGCCTCATCGGTAACCCAGTTGCCAATAAGCATCAGCGAAATGAGCAAAGTTTCTAAGTATAATCAACCGCAAGGGTTCACCCACGCGTCCCAAGTGTAAAGGCAAGCTACAAGCTAAAGGCGCCGTGTTTTCTATTTGCGCTTCACCGATGTTCGTTGCGATAACGCACCCGTCTTTTTCCGCCGGTGATATCAGCGGTCCGGTGAAGGAAGCTCGTAAATCCCAAGCGTAAACAACGCCCTAAAACGCGAAACGTGTTGGAGAGGGATAATTCTAGATTCGATTGTACTGCGGCCCCGCTATATATGTAACCAAGTATGTTCAAGTAATGAAGTATGTGTGTCTGTATATATGTATATACGTGTGTGTGGGTGCAACAAGATACCGGGGCCTGTAAACGAGACTCGGAACACATACTCGGTTCTGAGATCGATACCCGCGGCAGTTTTCGCGAGTACGAACCTCGCGAAGGACACGACGAGAACTTGAGGAAATCATTTTGTCGCATATGGATGATTGCAAGTTCTCCTGATCATTATTGCTTCGCTAGGTGCTTTCCATTTGGTGACAAATATTATCTTCTTTTTAGCATTCAGGGAGTAACAAAGATAGAACGAAACTTATGTCACCAAATGGGAAGCACCCACTCTGGAATTTAAATTGCTATATCCAATACTAAAGACTTAGGACGGGAGTCTTGCATAACGCATAATGCATAAGAAGATGAATCAATCAAAGTCCTTCATTTCCTCCCTCTCAAAAACTCTGATTGGTTGATTCTCTTATGCTTTATGCATTATGCGTTATACAATAATCTGTGTATGCGTTATACAATAATTACTGTTCGATTGTACTATTCATATGCGTTATGCATCAGATAAAAGACTCATCCTTAGGAACTACGATAAGTAACATTACTGGATCTCGAAAAAAAAAAAAATCATTCTGTCGCCTCTCAAGCAGAACAACAGATCATGATAACATTAAAATAATGTTAAAATAAATCATAACTGATCGAAAAGTAATTTTTAATCATCACTTTGGAGTCATTTTAACACTATTTTAATGTCACGATTTTTTTATTCTGCTTGGGGTTGCTGTGCAAATTCTCTTTGCTGTGCAGAGATTCACCCCCGCAATTTTTCCATATTCGTCGAAAATTCCCGAGCGACATTTTGAAATTTTGAGGAAGTACGCGCGAATAATTTCTACTCACGCGCGAATGATTTTTCCTTCAACGAGATCGTTCCAGTTCGATGAGACGGTACTCGCGAAGTGCGATGGAAATCTCGTACAATACATTCATATAAGATAATTCTCAGAAATCACCTTGCATTTTTTCGAAAAGAGATACGAAGGTTTCCGATTGCTGCATGTAATGATACTGCGCCCGATAATGATCAGTATTGTTACTGAGTACGCATATCAAGTATATACATAGAGCGAATCGGATTTTCCTTTGACGTCGATAGCAGATACGATATAGATTTACGCGCGCGTTTCAACCCGCAATGCCACCCGCGCGCGACACGACGAGCCCTCGAGGTACATACGTCAGCCCCCACAAAAAAGTGGAGTAAATAAGCACGAAAATAAATTTGACGCAGAACGACGAACGTCATTTTGTAATCTGTTGAAAACGAAAGGAAAAAAGTAAAACGCAGATTCAAAACATAGACTAAAATAATCAGCGGTAATTGTTTTCGCTTTAAGACAATTTAGACGCTATATTGACGGCAAGAAAATACATGATTCAATTGCTTCGATCTTGTTTTTCTATTAGCACCTTTGATTTCGTTAGACATGACTATTCTAGTCTCAGTTTATTTATTAATTTTATCAGATGTGGGCAAAAGTTCAGTTTATTTGAGGGACAATTTTTTCAAGCATGCTGGTACCATTGTTCATGTGTGCAGCGCCATAGGCGTAGCCAAGAGGGGGAGAATCCATCCATAAATCTTAAAAAACAAAAATAATTTCAAAAAAATACACATTCACGAACTATGTTTAATGAGTATTCACCAAAAATCAATTTTAGAAAAAAAGAAAGAATTGGAGGTGAAATTATAGAAAGATTTTCTGAAAATCTCCAAGACAGCTAGTGTTATAAATTTAAGTTTTTTCAAGTCGAAGAATCAGTTTACAATTTTGAGAGAAAAATAAAGTAAATTAGTAGATTAAATGTGTGATTTTTATCTGCTATTAATTAATTAAAAATAATAATATAAAACAAAACAAGTCCATTCATCTAATCTCCCTCTTTTCTCCGATTTTAAAAGTTTCGACTCTAATTTAACCCCCTCTAAACAAAATTTTGGCTACGTTCATGGTTGCCAACGTAAAGTGTGTTTTATATGGTATTTGTTTGATTTTCAAACTTAAATCTAATTAGATCAAATTAGATCTAAATGGCTTAATTAGGTTTATTAGATTTCTTTTTCAAATCAAATTTAAAAAGCAAACAACACGATAAATTTATTAATATACCTCCAAAAGCAAATAAAGCCTGATATATAACTTAATTTCTATGCTTACTTGGTAAAATCTTTTTCACTAATAATATATCAATGATAAACTTCTCCTTATTTTAGCTTAATTCTTATTTATTAAAGATTATAAACTGACGCTGCGCATGGAGAATGAAACCAGCATTTTTGAAAATTGATCTCCAAATAAATCACGAAACTTTTGCACATATTTGACATCTGTTTCATTAAAGTCACTGTTATTACATAACGATCATACCTACAGTCTCATCGTGGACGACGTGGACTCGCACTCGATCCTCAGCGACGGCTCCGACCTGGACGGGCTATCGCGCGAGAGCAGCTCGCAGAATTCAGCGTCGCAGACGCCGTTGGATAGCCCCGGTGGACCGCGGGAGAGGATCAAGCAGATCCAGGTGGAGGCCGAGACCAGGCGAGGCGAGTTCGCCAGGTTGCTGGAGGAGCACGCGCAGGTGGTGCGCAAGCTGAAGATGATGGAAGCGGAGGAGCAGTTATCGGCGACGACGACGACGGCAACCGGGAACACGGCGGTAATCGGCGGCGCGCACGCGTGATTTTACGACTTTATCACCGACGCCGAGACGAGGGTGACACCGAGGGTCGGGACCACTACGTCGACCACGACCGTCGTACGACCGACCACCACCACCGCCTCACCGCGTTTCCCCTTCGTTCGCCTCGACCGCAACATCCCATCCGGACGGACCATCGTCGTCCGTCGCGATTTACAAACGAGACGCTGATGATGCGAACATCACTGAACGTTTGGATTATTAACTCTCGGATGCGCCCCGGACAGGCCTCCGAAATATTCAGATACAATATGGGACACACGTTTGTGGGGAAGTAAACGGTGCATCCAAGAGTTAATTGTGAAAGAGAGAAGAGAAATCTGGACTCGAGATGACTTCTTTTATTTTCTGTTTTTGTTTTTTTTTTGTATCACGTTATAATTTTGTTTAACAATATTCTCTGATTTCCGGATTAATTTGACCAGTTTCGATTTAATTGACATAAAAACTGAAATCAAATTAGAGACAAACCTCTGAAAGAAATTTTAAGAGTTTAAATTTCACATTGTTTATTGTTTTATGTCAATTAAATATATAAAATAATAATTATTTTGCATGTTTATAGAAATTCAAATTAAATTCAAATTAAAAGCCTAATATAAAATTTATTTTATAAAATTTTTATGTATATAATATTATATACGATATAAACGCGCATTTATTATTGCAATATGTAGTGTTATATTATAAGTAACATATCAGACAACACAAAATCCAATATCTGGATATAAGACATCTTTTATATCCGTTTCTGCCAATACAGATTAACTTTAATCTCGGTTCAACTTACTCTTCATCTTCTTCTAATTCTAAGAATTAGAAAAAGATGAAGAGTTAATTGTACCGAGATTAAAATTAAATTACATTGATAAAAACGGGCAGTAAACGCATACAAATGAAAAAATATTAGGAACAGGAAAAAAATAAATAATAAATATTAGAAAAATTAAAAATTAATAGAGACTAAACCATAACGCACAATATATATACAAATATGATACGATTTGTATCCATTGTGCGTTACGTTTATCTCTATATTCCTAATTTTTTATGTCTCTAGTATTTAATATTTAATTCTATTCCTTTATATTTTTTCCATTGTGTGCAGAGCCTAAAACGTTTTATATGCCTCGATTTTAGACTTCGTGCTGTCTAGGTTCTCGTAATTTTATTTGTGATTCAACAAAGTATCTGTATACCGTTTGAAAAGTTCGAGATGCGCCATCGAGTGCATAATTCCACCAACGTAATACGTAACACATTCGAAGCCTTTCTATACGTCATCTGATTTCACGAGATCGAATTAAAGCCCGACTGACAGGATCGACAACTGAAGGGTACCGTAATCAGTCTCCCGTGAGAGGGATCGTCCTTATTTAACCCTTGTTTGCAACAAAGTCTGAATAAAAAAAAAAAACACTAGATACGACAATAATGAGGAACACTTTTATGGGGAACGTGCGCGAAAGCCGCGGTTGCGTATTGTTCACAACGCGTGGAACAGGGAACTACCGCCCGTTCGAACTAGCTCAGCAGCAACGGCTGGCCTAAGCGTAGTACAAATTTTGCAGTGAAGTCTTAATAAAAGAAAAAAAAATGAAAAAAGAGGTGCGAGTGGGCCGAGAGAAAGAGAGAGAAAGAGTTTCCGATATAATTTCACGAGATTCGGATACGGCGGCGAGAGACAATCGCGCCGTCGTTTCGCGGAGGAAACGCAGGTGCTGGAGTGGATATGGTGTCGTACACGAACACACGTAGCCTACTCTCGAGACACAACGGGGTGTACAAGCTTCTACGTTTTATATAGTGTTGTAGAGTTGAGTGTTCCATATAAGTGTAAGCTAGTTTTGTAATATCGTAAATATACGTGTACGATAAAGGCGAATCTGTCGGGTCTGACGGAGAGGACGTGACTCTTTTGTAAATAGATTTCTTTCCATTACACATGTATAACGAGGCCCGGCCGTACCGATCGATTGTCACCAATTAATCCTGATTAGCGACTTTCTGTACCTCTTTCTGTGACGTAGTCCCAGCTCTCTGTCACGATTACGTGAGTAGAATTGCGGAACTATTAAACTATTAAAAGACATATCTTCTTTCTTGAAGAATACTTCATTTCAAATAATCTAATCTAATTTCAAGTAATTAATGTTGCCAATAAAAGATTATAAGATGTATTAACAATATTAAATTAATAAAAAAATTGTTTATAAAAATATGCACGAACAAAACAATAATGATTTTACAATTAAATTGTAATTAAAACTATAAGAAAAAGACACAAAACGTTAGCTCAATTATCGGTACATTCGGGTTTGCCTTATGAAGCTCGAGAGGAATCGCTAGAACTAAAAGAAAAGACGCGGAAATAATGCTACTTAATTTCGTCATTTTACTGTTAACATAGAATTTATATAAAATGGGCTTAAGTCTCGATGACATCTCTGCTAATTTTCTACACGTGCCGCGTCAGACCCGCATCCAGATGACATAGGTATTATTAGGCATTTATATAGACTTATATATACATACTTAAAGAGACACATAAGTAGACCTGTGTTAAATAATATAGCCCTAGTGTAAAGATGTCTATTATTGCACATTGTGCCAGCCTACGCCAATCGACAATCAGGACATCTTTTCCTCGTTTAATTCGTAAGACGTCATAAGATAAATCGCCAATTCGAACTAAATTATCAATCGTTCTCTCGCTTCTCTCACCGACTGAAATAACGACCGCTCACATTGTTTTTCCAGTACGGTTATGTAGGAAAATAAACGACTCTAAATCTTCGTAAAACTTTATATTTTCAGAATGTTTAAAAAGATAGAATTATGGATTATACTCTTTTTATTAATATATGTGAATAATTTTGTAATTTTAGTTGCTTGAGAACAGATGCGATAAAGAAACTTCAGAAAAGATATCTTGATCGTTGTATCATCGACTGGCGCAATGTATAAACTAAGAAGAGAGTCCTAGAATATGTAAGAAATAGACAGGAATGATTTTAGCTGCTCAGAAACGTAAGATGCTTTAAAGGAAATTTCGCGACTGAAAGTGATATTGCGAGGCAATAATTTCTCCAACATACTCGGAAAGACTGCGGAAGTAGCGCGTGGAACGAATGCGAAACGAAAAATCTGCATTATTTTTGCTGCTGCGAGATTCCTACGGACGTTACTATAATATTACGTTTAAGAGAACTACAGATACGTATAAACCTATGTCACCATATGTAGTTTTTACTTATACTATATTATTCGTACGACTGCATGTTATAGAGGCGGCTGTATATGATATATACATTTATCATAATGTTTGTAACGAAACGCTGAGAAAAGACGCGATACTGATTTCGCGCGAGTAAATATTGCGAGCAGGAAAAACATGGCTTCATAATTTAGCTCGATATTTTAGCTCGGTTCCGCTTTCTATCGCTGCAATGGAAAATGGCTGCTTTTTGAGACTCAAGAAAATGCAATGTAATATTATATCACGCCGAGTTAATATAAACGTAATCGAGATTTATATGTAAATTTTCAATGTAATCGTAACGTGTGAGATACGACGACACGCTGTTGAGTTTTATTAAGAGAAACCGCTGCTTGACTAATTATTTATATAGCCCCATGTATGCGAAATAATAATGTATGTAAAATGATGGTTGCTACTGGAAAAAATATACATATATTTTATTGAGTTGACAATGAACGTATAGTTGCATTTTTTTCGCAGTAATACCTCCTCTTCCTCAAGCATTTTGTCATTGACATATTAATAAATATTTCTATATTTTAAAAAAAGTTATTCTTATAATATGATTCTAATAAATCATTCAGTAACGTCTTATTATACGACAAATATTAAATAATGACATTTTTTAAGCTCAGATCTTTGTTATATATTTACAATAAATCTATACAATTATAAGTGTACAAGTGGATATAAAAGTAATATATTTCATGCGACAGATAGATATATGTCCCAAAGACATGAAACAGAAAGAATTTACGACTGACTAAAGGTTGGCAAAGATTAATGTTTTATTTAAAAAGAATACGACGCGTAGTGTTTCTTTCTAAACATGTCTTAATTTTTTAAACATGCTTTAAACAGTAAAAAAAACATTTTATACAGTTTAAAACATGTAGTTTACCAACCATAATGATTAATTAAACAGTTATGAAGTATTTTTTTTAGCAAACTTATGCAGTAATAATGTGACTTTTCTAAATATATGTACATTTATTATATATTATATACCGAAATTCAGTTATTATATCTGATGCATCGAACTCACAGATACTAGTACTAGATCGCTAACTTCTGAGTTGATTTAATGGCAGCGACGATATATGTGTTATATATGTGTACGATGTGTATGTGTTGTTTATATGCAAAATGATTGGAGCGGCCATTGAACTCAAACGGATATCCGGTCGTTTACAGCGTTTTTGTCGAAGTTAGTGATCTAGTACTAGTATAGACATCTGTGATCGAATTTATTAAAAGACATGTTATATGTACCACATTAAAAAAATTATAATTCTGATCTCCGATATAATGTTACTATTATTATAGATAATAATAAGCGTCAATTTCATAAAAGATATGTAATCAGTTTTACTTTATGTCTCTGTCGCTCTGTGTTGAGACGCTAATAGCATTATTCTATGACTTAGCTTTACATTGTGATCCTTCAGATATCTTATCATGTCTGCCTGCTTTTCCAGCAGTTCCTCCAAATTCCTCCCCCTTTGCCGATACCCGATTTCCCCCATTCCGGAGTAAGAATCCTGTGTAAAGGGCGACAGCCATTCGTCGCGAGTAACATCGGGCGGTGGACGTAATCGATTAAACTTCATAACTCTCTCTACACGAGAAACAAATATTGGTAGATTGCAATAAAGGATGATAACTTTTGAGAGTTTAGTATGTTAGTGCAATTATATATATTACTTAAGATTCACAATATAAATATCTTAATCCTCAAATAAAACATTTTCTTTCTCTGAGAAAGGAATCTTGATAAAATCTCAAATTTAATGATTTTTATATTTCGCTTTATATAAATTTTACGTATGTAATACTACATAAAAGCTCAAGAAAATTATTTTTCTATAAAAACTTTTTTCTATCAAGCTAATTAATTCTCTCTAGACACACACATATTCTATCTTTGCAAGATACTTACTGATATAATGAACGTAAGCCGGTAAGATTATCATGAGTTCCAAAGTGGTTAAGAGAAAAATATAATTAAGTGGCGTTAACCACTCTGACTTCCTGCAATACCGCTCGTAGTCAACTTTATGTGTATGATGTAGAATCACAGCGAGCAACAAGTAACATGTATTCCATAACGACGCGAGGAAAAGGGGCGTCCTTATAAGTTGATATGTTGATTGATAGAAATCTAGGTATCCATTAATACGCAAATTATGGTGTCTCGCTTTGACAACGTGATCTATCGCCATGACTATTAGCCAATAGGCGCAGTGAAGATATAAGTATATAAAATACGTGTCACATTTGTTCTGTTCCTTTGACCAAATAGACACAAATACAATCCCAGTGATCTCCAACAAAACCTATGATACAAAAGTTGCTCCAATGTATCCAAACCGACCTTTAATTATTCTAAAAATCTAAAAATGTATCACACCAAGCAAGATATACCTACTCCAAGTAAAAGTGGAATCGACACGACCGACACGGTGTTTAATTGCTGAAAATTATCTTCCTCCTGAGAGCTCAAGACTGGTTGAAAGCACTCCTCGTCTTCCATCTTAACGGGTCGATCAAAAGACACTCATAAAGTATCATATATCCTAAACAAATTGTCATAACAACAATTTAAACCTACTTCCTTAAATAAATATGATCACAGCTAACAATAACATGTGTTAATAAAATACAAACAAAAATTACACATCTAATATCTATTAACATTTACAAACAATTAACATCTTATAAACGAAAACTCTTCCTTATCCTTGGAATCACATGCTTCCAAATGAAAGTCGAAGGAACCAATGGCATAAGATAGTCAAGAGACAAGAGAGATTGCTAACCTATACAATAATTTCACACTTATTTAATTTCGAGTTTTACAATCCAGTGATAAAAAACAACACTCAAAAATATTAAAAAGAGAAAGTAATTCAAAAGAAATATTACAAAAAGCACTTCTACTTAGACAAGCCAATTCTCTTTAGATCCTTCTTATTGATATATTTCTCTGTGCATTATTTGTTTCTCATTAATACATCTTAGGATGAGTCAAAGTAAAGCTCAAAAAGAAGGGATAATGGATTACAGCTAAGTGTATAATCCACGTAATCTACGTCGGATGTATGTATGTACATTAAAAACATGATAGGGACGTTCCCAGCAAAACAACATGCTCGTTGCCAATCGCAATTAACGCAAATACTGTTTATATACGTGTATCTTAACTACTGCATGGAATGCAATGTAAAAAGTCAACTTTAGAAAAGTCAACTAACGTGCCGCGTAACACGCAACCTCGACGTTTTGCGACATTCGCACAAATGCGCAGCAAATCGCACTGCATGCACAGCAACACCAATGACAGTCATATATATATATATATATATATACGTATATATATATATATATATATATTGCGCAATAAATGTTTTAATGTAACAAGAACGAGCAAAATAAAAATTAAATTTCGATCAATTAAAAGAATTCGTTAATAACAGCCGCGTCAGCATACATACATATAAGTAATATAGAAATTAGGAGTAGATATGTTACAAGCACCTTCGCGAGCACTTTAAAAACAAGTCTGCAGAATCTGACACATGGTTGAGAATAGGATAAAGTCAGGTTCGAGTTAAAGATTAGGATTTCTAGGGTACTCACGGAAAAAGAGCGGTGTCAGCGGTAGGAATAATTGAGATTGCGTCTCTAGGTTAGAATTAGGTTATGTTTACATCCGCAGCGACAAACTGGCGGCGTATAATAGTCGAGAGCTCGCGTATCTTATCGATTGTAATACACGGCACATCCCGGAGTCACTTCAAATACGACTGTGCCACACAATCTTGTCAAACACATGGAAAAAAACACGATAACATCTCGACTCTTACCGTTCTGTCATATTTCTGTCTGCTCGAATAGCGCCATCAAGTGCCATCGTCGAATTTTGATATTTTTTATCACAGCGCGTCCACGTCCACGCAACATGGCGTCGTTCCTTCGAGCAGTGATTCTCAACCTGAGATTTACAGAGTTGCCGGGGCGCAATAAAAAGAGCAGCTAGTATAATCTCAGTGCAGCGTGCAATTTTGATGTAAGCTTTCAAAAATCCCACCGTTTGTTTGCATAAAAATACTGCTCTTCGTATTTTTATGAAAATAAAAATACGACGTTTTTCATATCATATATATCTATGCAGTATCGAAAATTTTTGTCCATATTTCTGCTCAATTTTAGCATAAGAATTTTTTAAAATAATATTCTGGTAAAAATTTTTTTATATAAAAGCATATATAAATATATATGCTCGTATACATATAATATCTTATATAAACATAATTATATAATCTGCGAATGCTTTGTAACGTATGTTATTTTATTATGATTTCACAGTGACATCATATTTTTTTTCCTGACCGTTGTAACTCTATTGTGACGTGAATATGACTACACGGAGAAAATTGTATATTTAAAATTACTATAATGTGGTAGTAGCTGCTGTCTTCATGTAAATTATAAGTTTAAATGCTATAGTTATTTTTTAAAAACAATAATATAACATAATTTTTACACTTTTTCATAGTAAAAATTTTTTATTACAAAATCAAATATACCTAGCAAATTTTGTTTGCGTACCATAATAAAAATTAACTGTTTTCATGTTAGAATATGGCTTAACAAAATAATTACTTTATTTATGTGATAAAAATTAATATTACCATAGTAAAAGTTAAGTCGGAATCATGTTGTGAGATTCCATCGAAAATACAAGACATAGTAAAGTGTAATTTAAAAATTGTATTAAAACTTAATATAAAATTTTCTCCGTGTATTTTTGCTATGGAAGTAAAATTAAAATTCTCTCTTTATTGGTACAAGAAAAAAAAATTTATAAAAGAAAGAAGGATATATGAATATTACATATTTCATATATAATTGTACATATACATATTTTATATGTTCATATACATATTTATATTTTTTATATAGAAAAATTTCCACCGAGTACGCAAAATGTAGGATTTGCGTACTCGGTGGCAATTTACTTACAGGAAAGAAGTATTTGTTCAATTAAAAAAATTATACTTAATTTAAATATCATTTTTTGAATCGAATAAATATAATAATTTATTTTTTGTAAGCAAATGGTCCCATTGGTACTATCTAAACAAATATTTATTCAAATTTCGTAAATTTTTTTCACTGTAGAATTTAAACACAGAATTAAAATTTACTATTTATTATTTATACTCAGTTCTTTTCCTATCAAAAGTTAAGAGATATGCTCAAAAATGATAAAATAAAATAAAATAATCAGATAAATAACAATGAGCTAATGCAATGTAAAATGGGAAATCCACTATCGGAACCTAATATTGCTTTCCATTTGGTGACACAAGTGTAGTCATTCCGTCCTTGTTACTCATTGAATGGCAAGAATGATACACGTTAGTATCGACTGTGTCATCAAATGAAAGCATCCATTAGCATCATCATGGGCGTGCAATAT
Organism: Trachymyrmex cornetzi; assembly: GCF_001594075.2. Lineage (NCBI taxonomy): Eukaryota > Metazoa > Arthropoda > Insecta > Hymenoptera > Formicidae > Trachymyrmex > Trachymyrmex cornetzi. Next base: position 1,946,560 of record NW_017296059.1, read on the forward strand.
AAGCAGCGTATTAGCATTTCATGAATAGCCAATATAACGCATTGGCAGACCCATGAATTGCCAGTATTGATGATGGCAACACATTGGCATTCAATGAGCAGCCATTATTGGAATTGTAGACATTTTCATTAATATCCAATATTAGTAGGAGCATTGTAATATGACGAAATGTCAATATTGGCAGCGCATTGGCAGTCCCATGAATAACTGATATTGGCAGCGCCTTGACAGCTTCATAAATTGACAATATTGGCTTCTCCATCAATAGCTAATATTAGCAACTCCAAATTATCAATGTTGCATAGTGGCCAACTCCAACTCAGAGGTACAGCAGTTAAATACAGCGGTTAAATATAGTAGCAGTCCTGAATGAATCTATTAATGTTCTTTTGTTTTTATCAGGTTTTTTTAATATAAAAAAAATCACAAAGATTTTTTTACAAATTAGACAAAAAACGACTATAATACAAACATAGCTTTATAGTTCGTTCACCGCAAATACTGTTTTTCTGTATGTGTAACCATTAATCAGACCGCTCGCACCGTTGAGAAAATATACACAGGAAGCAGCGAATGATGTTCACGCGGTCGCGGCATAAATTTCGATCGTACATTTCCATTTCTATGATCCAACATGTCGTTAAAAAGTATCGATAAAATCGCCGGATGTTTATTGATATTCCAAACTAACGAGTTTCATACATTTTATATATTTCGTCGGTAGTTTATTTCATATTCATTACTTACCAATTGGAAATGAAAAAAATCATGTAAACTTCAATTAGAGAATGACATTAAACAAGACGTATCCAAGATATGTCACATTATGCCACTACAGTGTGCAATTTTTACGAAAGCAATATTATTGTACCTAAACTTTATCTTATAAAAAAGAATTAATTATTGTTATTTTTTATATTTGGCTATTTTTAGAAAAAAAGATTTTTTTAGTAAAAAGATTTGTAGATTTATCAAATAACGACTGAAAGAGTAAATTTAGACTACGCTGTAATCAGCATAAAAATAAAATATAGTTGGATATTAAAGATGCGTCCCACTTGGCGCTCACACATTCGTGAATATTATTTGTCCTCGTTTAATATTTGATAAACAACAAAGATGAAATGATTCCAAGAACATTGTGAACGCCAAGTGGAACGCAGCAATTGTCAGTCATGCAAAGAAATCATTTCAAGTTGCAGAAAATGGAGTCGCGTGATCGATGTGGCCAGGAGAACAAATAACGATCTAAGCGAAAAAAAAATTCACAACCTACAATCACATATTTTTAGGCCAACGCGAATCTCTCGAAATTCTCAGTTACTCTATTACGAAACGTAAAAATGCCGAAACGATCGATCTATTTGCAACCAACAGACAATCTTTATCGGAGAACTCGACACGATCTTGAATTTCTCTGCAATTATTGGGACCGATTGCTCACGTCGAATCAAAGCTACGATATACGTCTCCCAGAATTGCTGCGCGCTAATCACTTAATGAGACATCTATCCTCTTTGTCTCTCCCGTCAAATCAAGGGTTGCGAGTCAATGTGAGCTTTACCATTCTCGACGATGGCAATCGCTTGGAACCAGAGGAAACCTATCAACTGTAATTCATACTTTTCCCCTCTCTCTTGGAGACTTGTCTCTTAAGAAGGATTATTTTTTCATTTTATATTTTAAAAATTATGTATATACCAAATTATTATACAAAGTACTTTATAAGATTTGGGCTTATAATTCCGAAATACAATAGGTGTAAGTCTAAGTCTTAAGAAATTGATATATCAATCATACTAATCATATAGTCGAATATTAATTCTTCCCACATTTGACTATGATTAATTAATTCCTTAAGGCTTACTACACTATTCTGTTTTAAGACATAGAAAGCAGTTTCATCTTTTTGAGAGTTCTTTCAGAGAATGTACTTTTTTGTCCCTCTAAATATTTAATTTATAATTTCTTCTCTACCTCAATAAAGCAATTATTTTTCTTATATTTTTTTTTCTCGTTGAAAGTGGAACAAAGACAATATTTTATTATTTTAATGTAACAAATTAATGTAATGTAACAATTTACATTAATTATATTAAATAATTATATTAATCTTAAGTAGAGACAACTTTTTGTACTTTTTACTTTTCTTTTAAATTATTATCCAGCAGTTTAATAATATAAATTATTAGTGACGCCAGGGGTAACATAAGACCTCATTCTACACAATCTCGTAACGGATTTCACCGAACATTGTGCAACAATAACGCAGCCAGGCATAACGTTTTACTTAGAAATTATATAAGGCAGATCAATGAAAATTATGCAGTGATTGAGAGGGAATTAATGAGGGCAAGAATACTAGCACCTCTCATCGAACGCGACAGATTTGCGGGATGTCCGAGTGCGTTTTATAATCAGGTTCGATCGCACTTTTATATAATCCAAAATAAAAATTTTTTCTATACAATAAAATCTAGATCATGTCGATGTGTTCATTTCGATTTTTGATTTGCAGCGTGCGGCGACGTGTAATTGGAATAAATTTCCTACCGGAAATCGAACATGTTCCGAGAGGATTTCTCCAGAGTTACAAGAGCGCCATGTCAATCCACGGGAAAGAAACAATCGTCAAGCTTGTGCATTATCTGGACACGAATGCTGCATCGCTGATAGAATGAACATTTACGGTTGCTCGCAAAATCAACAACCAGCAAGACAGAAAGAAAATTCGCCCGAAGTAATAATATAGAACATATTATTATCTTTTAATTAATCATATTCTAAAAATAGTAATAGTTGCGTAAAACTATTACATATAACGTTTTAAATTTTTACATTGCAAGAGAAAAGTATTTGGTATTTGTAACTATAATTGATAAAATAATGATGGCGCTTCATTTTTATAGTTGTTACTTCATAATGTTATAGTAATAATGATTATATTTATGCATAGTTTTACATACAAAAAATAAATAGTTGGCACGCGCGATGACTATAATAAATTTATAGTCATTTTTTCGATGCTAACATATATTTTTTTATATGTAGAATTATAATTGTTTTTACTAACATTTTTATAATAATAATAACTATAAAAAGGAAACTTTTAATTATAACTATTTTACTATGCAATTATAGTCACAAATACCAAACACTTTTCTCCCAGTGTAATATATTATCTCGTAATTCCATATAATATCGTTCATTATTCTATTAACGGTCTCCAACAAAAAGTCATATTACAATTTGTCGTATAGTATGCTAATTATTTACTGATTTGCAAAACGATGCAATTAACGATTTTTTTAGAAGCTTAACAACTCACCGAGAACTGTCAAGGAATATTCTCCGCGAACTTCCGCCTTCAACGCGACAGTCCAGAAGCTGCAATTAAACAATAATGTGCGTTAATCAAATCCGTGTAATTAGAGATATCGTAAAAGTTATTTAATATAATACCCGATAGTACAGTACACTTTTATATAAGTGCAGCTTCGACGAATGAAAGAGTTACTTAAGAATGGGTCACTGTAGGTATTCGTAAGCTTGCACGACTTCTATTATGTATAGTTATATCAAGTAACAAATTGATGTTAGCGTGTGTTATCAATAGCAAACTAAAATTATAATTTCGATCCAATTGTCATTTAGTAATGTAACATCATTGAACTTTAGAATCGGTTTTCCGAAGAAATAAGTATCTATTGCACTTTGGTACATATTTGTGCGCTGTACTATCGATGTTTTTTTCAACAAGTATTATCATACATTATACATGGAATCGAAAAGAATTTTGTTAAAATATCTAAAAATTTAATTAGAAATAGATCTGAAAATAATTTTGTTGGACTAATTAAAATAATTATGTAGGATGTATGCTGCAAAAAGTTTTGGCATTCTAGTAACCAGCTTAGACGGTCTATATTATTATTTTGATTTGGTCTAATAGAATTATTTTCAAATCTCTATTTAACTAAATTTTTAGATATTTTAGCAAACCGTTTTTTCTGCATAGTTTACGAGCTATGAATTGGCGCGTATTTAAACAATTTCTATGATTTAAAGTTAATTCAATTTAACAACATCGGATTATTTATTTATCGCATATTTGATTGTCACGTTTGTAAATAACACGATTTTTTAGGAACATCTAATTTTGCAGATATTTCTCAGATAAATATTGAGTGAAGTAATAAACTGTGACCTGCTGACAGAAATATTAACAATCTTAAAATAGCGATGGGCATGAAGTAGAACAAATCGATTCGTAAAATGTGTAGTCGCGTCTACTGTTATTTTTACTTCAAAATACAGCAAACTTTTCTAATTCTAATAGGACATATCAATATTCTGACAGATAATATGCGTATTCGTATGGTGTGTCGAAATAAAATACCGCTTTCTTTTCATGTAAAATAAATGTTTACGATTCGTGTCACAATATTTGTGTTATTTTGCGACTGGATGAGTAAATTTACGGCACAGTGTGACTCTTTTATTTGTTTATTTGAAAATTCCGCCTTTATAGCGACTTCCAAGTTCCGCTATAAAATATCAATTGATTCTGCATTCCAAAGTACGAAATAAAAAAGAAAAAAAATATGAAATTACTCATCCTGTCACGCAATAATTTCGGTTCACGGTAACATCCGGTGGATCTAACATTACCCAGGCTTTGCAGAACTACGCTGGAACTTCACTGGCTCAAAACAACAACGGAACGATAAAGAAGCGTAGCTCGAAAGAGTCGATGGAAGCGTGCCAGGGTGTCAGTGAAATCATCAACGACGCGGTGAAGACTTCTGATTCGGCTGAATCGAGGCCCGTCAAGCCCGTCGCGATAAATAACAGCGATAAACGATCGATCGATCCGGTCAGCTGTCAGGGAAATGTCCTGTTGCAAACCGCCGAGTCAGGAGTCGCAACTGATCAAAACATAGCTGGACAAGGACGTGGCAATAAACGTAAACTCGACGTTCTGGAAGATCGAGCGATAGCGGTCGATTTAGAAGCTGGCAGCCAGCAGAATTGGCCGAGATTGACCGAAAGGATCGAACCGCGTGTCAAAGATACGTTAACGACATTCACGCCAGACGAGAAGGTTGTTAGGAGTAGACTCAGGAACAGCAGGATGCCGACGGAAGGAAAACCGTTCTGGAAAAGGCATGTGTCTACGCCGAAATACGCGAGTTTTCTGAGAATGTTTCACAAGGAGGAGACAGATAATCAACTTCGCGGTAATTCTTCGTCTCGAAGGAACGAAAGGGAAAAATCGCAATATCGAAGAAGACTTTCTGCAGAAAGGTATAATCTTAGGTAGAATTTAATGCAGCGGAAAAAAAAAGGAAAAATTAAAGAAGTTCCGAGGATTTAAAAGATTATTTTTAGCTGATTTTCTCTTTGATTATTGGACTCGAAACTTTAAGTCTTTTAAATTAAAAAACATGAGGAAAAATTTGTAGAAATGTTAGCGTGTACAATGTGATACATTAATACTCGCAAAAAACGTATCATACAGTACAGAAATTATGGAGTGTCGAGTGGCTTACCACTCAGTGCGATTGACTCGCGATCTATAGATCCACCTGTAGATTCGATCCCACCTGCGTCAACATACGCGATTTTTTTGCGTTAAGGAGCCGAAAATGACTCCGTGGTTATGAGATCTTTGAGATCACTAATGCCGTTCAGATTTGACGTTAAACTTGTAGATCCTATATATCAGTGAATATATGTATGTATGGATCCCTCCAGGCTGGAGATTGGATATTAGGCTAACAATCTGATTCCGGAAAATAATCCGAAATTAAGTTGTTAGCATTTCATCTAATTAAATTTCATCATTTCTCCGAATTAATATCCCATCCAGAAACTGATACTTTGAAATAAGCTTATAATTTTTATACATATGAATCATCTTATTTATCGGCATTATGCCAACAAGTTAACTGTTGGAAGATTATCAAGCAAGGCCTACGTTTTATGAGATTTTCGTAACAATTATTATTACCTATACATAGCACTGATCAATCTAGCAATGTTGCTGTAATATTGCTAGATTGATCTGTGCTATATGTATATGGGTAATAATGTAATTGAGAAATTTAAGCGGTTCGTGACAGAGAACGGTACGTTAAGTAATTATGGCTCAGAAACAGTACGAATGGGTAACTGATTTTTGTTTGGAAATTACAAAATCAAACATTACTTATTTAAAATGCAATTTTTGTGAGAACAATGTATTTTACAATAATGGTATTTCATTTAACAGCATTTCATCTAATTAAATTTCACCATTTCTCAATTGAGAAATTCAATATAATTGAAATTAAGTATTTTTACTTGAATTTCAGCAAACCATCTTTCAAATTATTTAGAAAAATATTTCTTTTAAAGAAACATTATATTATCCTGATAACACAGGGTTTATAAAAGTATATTTTTATTTCTGTCCACTTTCCTTTCGCTTTTTTTCTATCTCATTATATAAAATATTCTTTCGAATTTTTGAAATATTTTGTCATAATCTTATGAATAATTATAAATAAATATAATCTATCGATCATATAGGAGATTTCTTTGGTTTTGTATTTTCAGTTCAAACACTGATCGGGATAATCGAGCGAATCCGCGAATTGAAAGAAGAACGCCGACCCCGAGGAGCACAGTACACACAACATACAATCCTATAATTCACTCATCGGCCACTGATCCGACTTTAGATTCTAGCGGTCTCACGATACAGCTTCTGAGGTATTTATGGTCCGCTTATTTATTCATATTCGTTTTTAAGTACTTTTTATTGCCCTTTCAAGATGTATAAAAATATCTCTCAAGAATTGTTAATGACAACGGAGTTTGAATGGATAATAAGGATACAAGATATGGTTTCAATGATATCGTTTATGACACGTACTTAATACGAAATTAAAATCGAGGAAAATATAACGTTTTCTAATAATTCATAATGAAGTAAAATTAAGATTCCTGGCTACTCACTGCAGTCATATTGGATTTTGACGTCAGAAGTTACAAAAATACACAAAGAGAAAATTCTTGCAAACTACATTAAATAAGACAATATTTACAATCTATAAAATAGATTCGTAAAATATGCCGAAAACTTGCTTTGTGCTATTAATAAATAATTATATATTTGGAATTGAATTATACGTTCAAAAAATAATACTAAACTATACCAACATCTGTTGAATTAAGATAAACATAATTTTACTTAATTTTGAAAAGGAGAGTTTTCAGTATATTTTACAAGTGTATTCTATTAAATGCAAATACTTATTGAGAAATATTTCTATTTTTATATATTTTGCAAGAATTTTCATATTTTTATTTATTTATTTTCTCACTTCTGATGTCATCAATATAAATATCCGTGTTAAGTGATCAGGAGAGAGAGCCTAATTATTTTTTTTTATAAACGACTTTTAAAAATCTCATTTAGGATTAATTATTATACTTATACAGGCTGGCCGTTTTGTTATACGCTCCCACATTGATGCCAGCGTTGAATTCGTTAATCGCGCAGCAGAATCAACAAACGCCCGTGTCAACGTCCTCTGCTTTCAAAGGATCCAATGATCTACTAATACAAATCTTTCGTCTACTCAACGAGCAACAATCCATTCCCAATTTGCCGTTCGTATCGATCGGATCCGAGAGAGCTTCCACAGCTTTAACCGTGGAGACAAATGGCGAAAGTTCGCGGACACTTTCCGTGGAGGAAGAAGAAAATACCTCGATCACTTTGGAAAAATCTGACCCTGTTTCGAAGCAAGGATCTATCTCCGCCGGGAAAAGCGGTTGGAAATCAAACAATCACGTACAACAACAAAACGGAAAAAACAAAAAATGGCGATTGACGTCGTTGTTGACCGATTTTGGCGTGAGATTGAACAGGAACATTTTCACGGCGGAGGACTTCCGGAAATTTGAGGAATTTTTAAAAGCCGAGAAGAAGCGTCCGGAAGAAGTCCGGTCTCTGTCCACGAAAAGCAAAAACGAGATCGTTATGAAGGAGTACTTCCGGAACTGGCTGCATCGGTTGCTGCGGCAACTCAACTCGGCGAGCAGTAATCTGTCTATGAACGTCGAAGAGAGAGGATGCCCTGAAGGATCTTCAAGGACCACAGAATCTTCTTTAGAAGAGGTAGGACAGCGTAATAGAGACTGCTTGATATCCGACGAATTGCTGAACTGCTCGAGAGACGACGTTAATACCTTTTCGGAGCGTGAAGAAGAGGATTCCGACGATCAGAAATCATTTACTTCCGTTACCAGCACGAACTCCTCGAGATCGCTGCAGTTTAAGCAGGACGACGCGATTGTCGCGGAAAAGGAAGAGAAATTGCCGCGAAATGAAAATTCTCAAGATTAATAATAAATTTCTAATAAACGCGAGTACCTATATAATGAAAAGATGGACTAATAAAATCGATATAGTTTCGCCGACGAAATGAAATGACGTTCTGTTTTGCAGCGATAGATCGCTCGTAAAAGAACCTCTCGTAAGTCACTCGGAAACTGTCGGACTGTTGTCAAGATTTGATGTAAGCTCGAGCCATGTGGCAGGTAAGCGAGGACGCTTGCGCAAGCTGTCGAACACGTGGTGAACTCCGCAAAGCCGAGCTTTCCCGCGGCGCGTCGCTCGCCGAGAGCTTGCAGTCGCGCGTGTTGTCGCTACCGGGACGCTTCCCCTCAATCAGCGGACGAGCGTCTCTCTTCCGTATTTATCATCCTTATATATAGGTTCTTGAAGCAACAAACGATCAAGCGATTAACACGAGCCAGGCTCGAAAAGAACGCTAAAATAAACGATAGATAACAAACTCGTTTCCTTTACTTACCTACGAATGGCAGTTGATAAAAACCGCCGAGAATCGTCAAAGATCATCATTTTTGCTGTGTGCAAATAATTCATCGGAGAGCTGCACAGAAAAATTTCTCGAGAGAATCAGCCTCGCGATGAACAGCGAAGAGAAGATATATTCTCCCGCAATGCGCACGAGAACACAGAGTCATGACTGAGAAAACCGAATTGATCAATCTCAGATTTTCACGTTGAGACATTCCGAAGATCACACACGAGTCGAGATGAGCAGGGAGGACAGCAGCGGCGAGGGAAGATCGCAGGACGCTTTCTCGCCGGATTCTCCGGTAGATGTACCGGCGAAGGATCCGAACGCGGAGATCTACGAGAATCGTGGATCTAAGAAGATCATCCGCGTGCTCACCGTGATGGCCTATCTGTTCTCAGTGAGTTTCGTGGCTATTCTGTTGAGTGCTTATTACATATTCCTGTGGGAACCACCGAATCCGAGGTTCATACAACGAGAACGTTTGCGAATGGATCCGCAGATGCAGTTCCTGATCGCGCCAGCCCCGGAGGAGACGAAGAAAGACGGCAACTTCCTCCTGCAGAGCGAAGGCAATCCCATGCACAAACCTCTTCTCATGGGTCGCATGGCGCACCACATGTACAATGTCGATGATTTCCAAAATAAAATAAAGTTCGACAAAAAAGTAGAATTAAACACGGCGTTGCTGAAGCTGAGACACTCGCTCGTGGACACCCTGCGCGCTCAGAGGCGACATTCGTCGCAAGAGACGACGAAGTCCAGCGGATTCAACAATTCGTTCGCGGAAAAAGTGTTTAACTCGACAGTTAGTCCCACGGAGAACACGATCTCGGTAAATCGACACGGTAAATCCGCGAGTGAAAATATATCCGAAGAAAAGACTTATAATGATCTGCCTGTAGAATTCGTGGATTCTGTAAGTACTCTGAACGTTGAAGGCACGTCTTCCACGTCGAAGTTCATGACTATTCCCGAAATTAAAACGAAGCAGAGACTCGATAGAGACTCTGTCAATGTCAATCCAATTATCGAAAAAAAGAATCGATATAACAAAAAGAGTCTCGATGCTGTTGAATCGTATGTTATTCGCGAATTCAGTAACGTGACGAGAAATAGCGAGATAACGAATGGCAGTGATCGACGCGTTTTCGAAGACGAATCTTCCAAAACGACCCAAGATTTTCTGAAGACCGATAGAAAAGAACCAATGAAACAAAACGAAACCGACGATCGCCGGTTGATTAATAACGATCGAGAAAATAATTCAAACGGTGTACAAACGAGCATTATATTGGAGAAATACGTGAATGATAGTATTAGAAACTCCCAGGAAAATTACTCTTCGAACGAACAGATCGGACAAATCGCACGTGACAAAGTATCGATCGACACGTCATCTCGCGACTCAGGACTTATCGACGATCCGGGATTCCATCAGACGTCGAATGACCCGACCGTCGTAAAATCACGGTCACGCATCGCGAGAATAAGAAATTCCGAAGGTGAGAGAATTCGCGCTGATCTGCCAAGCTTCTCTTACGATGCTGAGATAAACAGAGCCGCGCGAAACGTGACTGTGTGATTATACAATGAATATATGATTATACAATGAGCGTTACGTCATTCTCGGTTTCCCTACCCTGAATCATAACGTTTCCGCATGTGAATAAATCCACAAAGCAGGCAACTCCGTTTTTAGTAATAGCGTATTTTTAATAACAAAATAGCACGACCGTATATTTCGAAATTAAATTAATAAGTATAATATGAAATAAATGAAAGTTTAAATAATTATTGAATTCGTGTTTCTCTGTTAGCTTTGAAACTCAAAATGAACGATTATTGATGCTATTGCATCTGCTGGAACATCTGTTGCAGTTTATGGTCTCGTCAAAGTCTGTTGTTCGTTCGACTAAATAAATATGCGAAGCATTTGTTCATTGTCTGAAATTTCTGAATTTACGTTAAATTAATTTATGTCTACTGAATATTTCTTCGAATCTATTTTATATTATTTTATGTTCTCATTACAAACGTAAATTATATATTTTATATTTATATTTTTAATAATTTATATTTGTATTTATATATATAATATTTTTTAAAGATACTTTTTACTTCAGAAATAGAGATTTTAATAAAACATATATTCAACCAAACAGTAATTTTTCTTCTCAACTAGGAAAAAAAGATTCTTAACAGACATGACAGATGGAGAGCAATGATTAAAGCCTTAGAAATAAGTCGATGGTTATCCGTGCTGTCACTGAGTAATAAGCGAAACAGGGTCAGTTCGATCTATTATATGGCTTCTTCAATGTTACATCACATTCAAGATCCGATAACTCCTGAATATATTATAATTAATTATTAGATGACATTGCAGTAAGTAAACCGTTAATCTCTGCTTACAAAGAAACTACGAAATAAAAAATTCTCAATTTTGGGAATAATTTATCGTATAAAGCGTTAATTATATATAAGAAAAAAATAATTAATCCTAAAATGCTAACGATACATAAATTTTACGTACAAGTGAGCAAAGTAATTGAGCACTAAGCTATGTCTCCAATGGTAATTAGTAGGGGATCCAATCTGCTGTATTAAAAGAACAAGCAAAGCTTTCAAAATTTTATTCGTTACGTGTCAGTTTAAATCTCTTAGTAGCCATTATTATAATAGAGAAAATAATAAGTGATTTCAATTTTTAAGCAGTTTAGTGTTATTATTTTGTGTTATTATATATTTTATTTAAATGTGGAGATACGCACAATTAGACTACATACTCCATATCGTTTTAAGATTGAATTGATGCTTATTTCTTCTTTCCTTTTAAGTTAATATTTCATTTTTTGTTTATAAAAGTCTAGATAATAAATATTCTCGTTAAAAGTATAAAATTTATGACAAACTTGTGTAACATTAATTACGAGTGGCCTACTTCCTTGTACTTAAAATATCGATAGCAATACCGTGTCACTCAATAATGACAGCATTCTAATGTTAATACAAATTTCGAACTGGAAAAATTTTACACTATAAAATATTAACAAGAAACTATCATCGAGAAATTGTATATACAAAAAATTCATAATGTGACACTAAAAGTAAACAAAATGTCTCATGAGTTAAATCTTTGAAGTATAAATACAGATTTAAGGAAAAACAAAAATATCGGGCATTTAATTCTAAAAGTTCAAAAGAGTCCCTCTTCACGATATTTCACAGAGTAAAATATTTCTTTCGGTATTTGTGTCGAAGCACTTTACATAATTTAACGGATACCCGGCCATAATTTCCCAGAACCTGTAGCTGTTTTCCAGGTTCGCGCCTGTTTTCTTGATTGTACGAAACTTATACCAAGGGAATCGAATAATGCACCTTGTTTGCTGAAGAAAAGATCAAGGGGCTGCGTTGTGACGTTCTACTAAAACAAAGGCGCGCCACCTTTTATAGGACAAGTAAAACGACAAAGTTACGTCGATCCATTCTCGAAACGAAATTGCTTAGTAGTTCAGGCAGCTCTCCCGTCTTTATTCAACTCTCGTTACATTTAATCCCATTTCGAGACTGTGCTATATCTTACCGATAAAATATTCTGCTCGTCTTTTCCCTAATTTTTTTCCATATATTTACGAAACAGTTCTTTTAAATTAAGTAAACTTTAGGAAGACGATTCTTTTTTAATGTAAATTACGCAAATTTTCCGCAATTTATTTTAAAAGAATCGTCTTCCTATAGTAAAATGTTGCATGCTTTTACGACGTTACTTTCTACGATAAAAAAATTAATTACATTTGTAATCTATTTTTTAAACTTTTAATTATACTTGTATCTATTGCGCGTTTAGAGAAAAATATACTAACAGGTGTAGAAGAATAATGAGTATAAATGAATTTAATTTGCGAAATACTTGTTTTTTTCAAATTAAATCCATTTATATATATTATTATTCTACTATTCATGTAAGATCATCTGCAAGAATATAATTCTCTTTTACGCGTCAAAAAATATTTTTGTATTCCTTTTGTATTTTCTTTAGCTGTTTCTTATAGATTTGTGAATTTTGAATGATTTAAACTCCAGTGAGTAAAAAACTTTCAAATAATAATATATATTACTCTCTCTCTTGTTCAAATTATATAAAATATAAACACAAAGAATACAAAACTTTAAAAAACTGATTGTAGTGTGCACTCGAAAGTTTTATGTGAGCCAAACTTTTGAAATTCCTCTTGAGATATCTAATTAATTTTCTGTACACTTATAAGAAAACTGCGGATCTTTTTTGTGGTTTCATTATTTAGGAAACGCAAAAAAATATTTTAAAATCTTATAAATATTCAAAATTACTCAAATATATATTTTTTATTTTTTGGAAAAATTGTTTGAAAATTATTATTACTAAAATCGATCATTTTAAATGGAGATCTTCGCAGCTTCATATATAAGTTTATCAGCTTCCGGCTGGCGTGAGACGCGAAAAGCTTCTCTCTGGGTTGATCAAGGTTCCGGAGCTTGCGCACTCGGTGCTGCTTCCCGGTGCACCTATCCGAGGTGGGTGTGCTTTTTTTCCGTATTCACAACGTACGGGGCGAGATACGGCCATCCATGACGAGAGCCGGCACACAGAAATAGCCAGCGGTAAAACGCGCGTGTTTAGTTCCGTGGTGAAAACGAAAGAGCCAAAAGCTCGTGACTTATCGATCTCGAACGCGTGAGTCAACCCTTCTCCACACAATCTCGAACTTGCGAGAGCGAAGCTCGTCTCGACGAGGCACGCCCTGTCGCGTCTGCGAAATGCGTCTTTCACTCGCGATGTGATTGAACAGTATAATTCGAACAAGAGTACCTTTAATTATAATGGGATCTGGGAAGGCGCACGGGCAAATCGAGCATCCCGGGAGCATGTGATGCTGGAAATAAACGCGCGAATGCGTTTTAACGTCGAGGTACGCTCACTTGGAAATATAGCGCAAAAAAGAGCTGTCAAAAATTACTCAAGAACGTAATTATATTGACGTAATTATATTAATTGTATTCACTAGTTATGCGGTATCGTTGATATATTCACTAAAAAATATTCAATCAAAAATATCATTCCTATAAGAATTTATTTCTAAAAATATTTTAGAATTAAAATTTATCCACCGCTTTTTGCAAAAATAAATTCATTCAAGTTAATAGGCAGTCACAATAGATGGTTAAAAAAAACGACTTATAAAAACGCTGTACGATTTCGACAATTTTTCCTGGGAAAAATATTTGCGACTTTTACACAAGCTGAACTATTCCAACGCTTGCGATCAACGTGACGAACGTGGATCGTTTGCTTTTCAGCTGAGAGAAAAAGCCTGCACATTATACGATTTCTTTCGAGTTCCTCTCGTCGAGGTCCATCCGTGGGACGATGATCGTCTCATCGATTGAGATGTGAATTTTCGCGGAGTCGAGGATGCAATTGCCACGAAAAATGAGCGCTCACAACGTGATGGCGAGCATCGGTCGCACCCTGGGTAATCGCGAGAGCAAACCGCCGGCATCTAATGAGATCCGTTTCGCTGGGGACGAACGAAAAGATAAGCTCTATGAACCGAAACACAAGCAGAAGGTAGTACGAGTATTAACAGTGGTCGCGTACGTCATATTTGTCAGCATGGCTGCTATACTGCTCTCCTTGTATTACACCTTCGTCTGGAATCCTAAGGATCAGGCAGTTAGAAGGATGAAAGTCGATAAACAGGAGTGTCCAAAGACTCCTTCCCTCGATTCCCTCACGACTCCGCCAATCTCAAACGGTAAAGGCGTTGTCACTGCAACGCGAACCTTCGTTGAGAATTTCACGCTGATACATTAGAAATCATACAGAATTATAATTCTACACTTCATACTACAAAGACTCTAAAAATTTAGCTATAGATACAGATCTAGAAATAATTTTGTTGGACTATCAAAATTATTATACAGAACATTCAAATATAATGAGCAATGCTTTTATAAAAGGTTTCGAAATTATAGTAACCAGTCTGAGCGTCCTACAAAATTATTTTGATGATCTAACATTTATTTTCTGGTCTATATTCAGCTAATTTTTAAATGCTTTAGTAAAACCGTTTATTCCATATAATATTGGGGCACATTTCGATGAGAAGACATTTTTCAATCGAAAATTAATTCCGAAAGTTCTAGAAGTCTTAAGAAGTTTTATACAATAGTATAAAACGTACGAGTTTTATACAATAGGAATATAACATTTCGAAAACTCTGTACGTTATAAATTTCATGCGTGAAAGTATAAATACTTCGTGAAATATTAATCTTACAGAATTCGAATAAAACATAAAGAAATATCCCATACCATTAAAATAAAAAAAATACGTTGTAATATCATTAGAAATAAAAAATTCGTCTTGCGAATATATTACATTTTATAAAATATTTGAAAAAATTAAACATAAATTAATTTCTGTAAACAATATAATATCTTATAGGACTATATATGTGTGATAATACTAACTATAGAAATCAATGCCTTAAACGGTCTATCTGGATCTTAAATGCTTGTAATATGATTCTGTTTAATTTCTGTAACGTATTACAAATATTTTGTGTTGCAATTATCTTTACAATTTAATGATATTTTTTTTTCACAGAAACACAGATCGAAAGAATGACAGCGAGATCTACGACGGTAGAAAATAAACAGCTGGAACAAATTGATTTATCGATCACTCAACGACAAAAAAGTTTCTCGGAAGTCTTCACGGAAATTGCGGACGTCAGAGAGACGTCTGTAGAGCTCACATCAATATCGACAACAGGAGATTATCATAATTTCACTAGCATTACGAGCGAAGATGATGAGAGTGTTACATAAGTGAATATACGATCGGACTTTTCACAACTCGTGTTGAAAAAAATAAAGTGCAAGGAAACCGAACTAGTAATCACTAATAGAGTATCAATATCTATTAGTACATTTAGAGAAGCAATTCTCTTTTAGTTCTTTATGGACAGAGAATGTTAGAAGTCGTATTGACCTGAATTTGCCAAATGAGAAACCTAATAGAGACTAGGAACTACTCATTGAGACAAATATAGAAACTAAAAATACATTGAAATAATTTAAGTATCTAATTGTCTATAGAATTATGTGGATGGCACTATTGTGAAGATACGATAGAAGAAATTAACAATAAGTAATGGAATTACAAAGAAAATTATGCATGTATATTCCATCGCAGACTTTAACTCTCTTATAAATTTAAATAAATCAAATTTTGTATCTTCATTGTGTAATAAAACGACTAAATTACAAGTGTAATTTTTTCTGAAGGATTATTTGTTCAGATTCTATTCATCAAGTTTCTTAGTATTATATTGATAGTTAGAAAAAACTAAAAAATATTTTTGTAATTATTAATATTGGAAAGAGAGAGAGAAGTACATGCAGCAATGATAAAATAGAAATTCGTTATTACTCTAACGTGTTTTTTATCGTGATTAACATTTACTCGATAGATGTTTTATGTAAGTTTTTTATGATCATTAATAAAGATCCTATATTGAAATAATTATTTTACATTTTATTTCTAAAATAATTACTTTATTAACAGCGATAGCGCAGTTGTATAAAATTACGCGCGCGCGCGCGTTTATTGTAGTTACTAAATTACTTATAATTATCTCTTCGCATGATATACACAAATATAGAAAGATAATTCAAGTCAGCATTTAATCGTGTGTACTTTAGATTCTGATTCTATCATTTTAGTGGCTCTATTCTGACCCACTATTTGAGCGAGATTTATGGCGTCGAATTTGTTGTAAATAACGGTTACCGACATATTGTACTCCGTGCCGGAACGTGGATTCTGATACAGATTATCCATCAGATTACACATTTCGCTGTAGAAATGTGGATAAGTGGGCAGCTGGTAGAATATAAGGTGACGGATACCCTTTATCCTCGTTCTGCGCCAGAAATGCCAGCGTTCTGTATAGAGGAGGAAATGTGCGTCGCTGTGAAAGAACATATCCCTCGCTCGGGCGACCTTTCGATCCTGGGTATACTCGCTGATCATCGTAAAACTCATCTTCTCCTTCATCATGCGGTTGCGTAGATATACGAAGTCGAAGTAGCATGGCACGTAGATTAATGTGTGATTGTATATAGGATCCGTGTATCGCGGTAATATCTCTTTCAGGAAGAAATCTAGTCTGCTATCGATAGCTTGACAAAGATCGGAAGCGTCGAATCTGTAGAAGACTTGTGGAACTTTGATGGTCACGTCACGAATTGAGCCCGGTTCCAATGCATTCAGTACTTTCACCTGGCCGGCGTAGTTAAAGCATTTCCTGATCAGCATCGTGTTTATATATGGTGTTTCGATACTGGAGAAGATCAATGTCTGCCTGTAATACTTTGTCCAGCCATTCACGCACCAACTTCTGAGACGAGAGTAATCGATATCGTGAGATTTTTTGGGTTGCAGATGCATGTAATCCAAAACTTGATACAGATGATCCCAGTTTTGCATGAGAACCGTGTCAATCTGGTCCATGATTAGCAATTCTATAGATGACAAAAAATCGTAGTCTCTCACCGTTTCGCCTTCTGCACCTACTACTCTCCTGAGACCCAACGGCGAACCGATTATAATGTCGGAAGAGTAGAAATTTGTATACAACTTGAGAGTTTTCTTGGTAAGCGCCATGCCTATCTTGAACTTGTCGTCGATATTTCCTTGCAAGGTCAGTTCGTAATCTGCTGGTTTAGGATTCTTCTTGGGCACTGCTAATTCGTTTCCAGTAAAATCTTCCATGAATCGCAGCTTGTTGATGACAGAACCGCCTTTGTCTTCCCCAAACAAAATCGAGATGAACATCTCGACTATCTTCAAGCAAGAATGTTTGAATGGAACTATTATAAGTACTTTGGGTCTAACTAAACCCTGATCCTTGTACTCGTCTGGAACTTCTCCCATGCCACTACGACTGGCCTTTGCTAATTTTGCACTATGATGCAGTATTTTTGTTCGGGTCTTCAGAACATGATTAATTACATGCAGGCAATAAATGAATCGTATTTCATCGGCATTGGAAAATGTTCTTCCAGGATAATGCAAGTCTTGATAATTATTTATCACCGAAAACAATTCCCTTTGAAGAGAAGTCAAAGGTAACTTTTTTTCTACAGTATCCTTTATATTATAATTAGCTTTAATCAAATTATTTTGAATCTGTGATTTTACATGCAATTTGTTCCAGTTGACGTTCTCAATCAGAGTAGGAATTTTACCACAATTTGTATACTGTTTCTCTTCATCATCCAGAAGCTTTTTTACTTTTGCTGCTTTGTCATTTGAATCAACAGCTGGTTTTGGAATATGACATATCAGATTCCCCAATGTAGGCCATAATAACGTCGTGGTCTCTGTAATCTGTGGTGTTGCAGAGACTGCTTTATACAGTTCATCATCCATATCATTACGTAAATGTAAAGAGAATGGATCTCTCAAATGGCCAATGTCTTCTTGGGCAGTCTCAGCATCTTCATAATCATCCTCTTTCATCGTGAATAAAATCTCTTCATCCTGATCAGAAGGTTCTTCATTTGCTTCAAATTCTTCATTCTTTTCTTCAATGTTTTTCTTTTTCATTCTCTTAATTTTCTCCATTTTTCCCTTTGACTTTGTTTTATTTTTATTCTGTGTATCAGAATCTTCGTTTTCACTTTCTGAACTTGTTACAATTGGCTTCCTTAATTTCTCTACTAAATTTGTGTGTTTATAACCAGATAACTTAGATATATAAAGCATCCAAGGATCAACTTCTTCTTCAGAACTGTCACTTTCCTCCAGTCGCTGACGTATTTTCTCCTCTTCCATTATTCGCCTGCGAGCTTCAATTTCTTCATTCTTTGCATCACGTTCTTTAATATAAGAGGCTTTCCTTAAATCGAATTTTTCTTTCTTTGGTTTTGGTCGCTTTTCATAGCGTTCATCGATTTTTCTCTTTTTAGAATGAAATGATCGCTTTTGTTTCATCGGAGCCATTGGAATGTAATTCTGATTTTATCTGTGAATTATACATGTATTGCTAGAGAAAAAGAACATAAATATAAATACAATTAATCAAATTTAAAAGTTTCTAACATAATAATACAACTTATATTTATTTCTTTATTGTAAAATTTTACTTTTAATAAATATACTGTTACTTCAACTAGCAACATGTGATAAGAAATTGGTAGCATAATAATCAATCTAACGTAACTTTTCATTGATATTCAATTTATTCATATTGCTGAGTTTCTAACATGCTAGTACAACTTGTGTTTATTTTATTGTAAAATTTTACTTTCAATATATATACTGTTAACTTTATACTTTAGATAGTAACATGCGATAAGAAATGGTATGATAATCCATTTAACACCTGACATAACTTTTCATTACATATTCAATTATTGGTAAAAAGTAATTAAATTGCATATCAATTTAAACAAATCCAATTTTCAGTAAACCTACCCTAGAATTCTCGCTCAAATAATTAATTAATCATTCTGTTTCCAATAGTTAATTACATATTTTTGTATACAATAATCTCACGTGCACATAACCTGGTTCCGACTATCCTTCCTATGGATAGCTGCACGATTCTAGCCTGAGGATTTAGTACAGACGCAAACCACATCTACTTTCGACGATACGATTTTATCGATAGTGTCAGAAAATGTAGTCATATAGTTCCCAAACTCAGGTTTCTCTCTGGCGATACAGACACCAGACTACGAACACAGATGCACCAATAATTTGCGTAATCATTTATCCCGAGAAGAATGAACCAATCACGCCAAAGCAAAAAGGAAATGCGCGACTACGCATTAGTCGCCATTTTGAAAATGTGGAATACGTTACAGTTTACACTTCCGGTGTAAACACGGTGTTCGCAATGCCCGTGAACATCATTACGTCCTTGTTGTTTATCGAATGTTCAACAAGGATGTGAAAAGATATTTACAAGCGTTGCAAACGCCAAGTGGAATGTACTCTAAATGCGCCAATTACAAAACTAAAACCGATGCCAGATGAAATTTTACATTATTTTTTGAATAAAAATATTAATATTATCTTTACAAAAGATTTAAATAATAACACAATATTACGTTAATTTCTAATTGTTCTTGTCTCGTCTTATTTAGATAGAAGTGTTTGAATATTATATCGTAGAAATTACCGTAATATTCATTCATATCTATTAATTCACGTCATTGTCGTTTTCGAAAGAAAAGATGTCAAAACAATCACAAGCAATTCCAATTAATTAAGGCAATTAATTGAGGCGGTCGCCGAAAAGAATCAAAAAGACACTCACCATCGAAGCAGCGTCCTGTTCACCATTGCGCCAAAAATGTCCGACTTCTTGGGACAAGTCTCAAATTCCAAGGTGTTGCACGGAAACTGCATCCTCTTTTAACAAACGTTCGACGTAACTAACATCGGCACTTTACACTTCAATTCGAACACGAACGCGGGTGCGGAGCTAAGTAAATGCGATTTCGTCGACACTATTCGCGATTCGGAGTCGTGATCAACGACATTCGACGGTAAAGGTGCCTTTTCAGTTTTCATGCTGACGCTCGACACTCATTTTCGGCGTCAAAATAAGTCACGTGATATAAATTGACGAATATCAAACGTCAATTTCGATCACGTGACTTATTTTAAAGCTGAAAATGAGTGTCAGCGTCAGCACGAAAAGGCACCTGTACGCGCGCGACCTTCACGGAAATGATCGTTGAGAGGAAACCGGAAAGGATACGATTTTGGCGCAATGGCGACAAGATCACGTCTAGTGCGGCTAAGTTCAAATCGGATCGCGTTAGCAGCGAACTGAAATAAAATTACGTTTTCGAACGATATGAAAAAAATGGACGAATTGAATTGAATGGAAAAGAAAATTATTTCTGTAAATTTAACTTTTGAAAAATCAAAAAGATCGATTTAAAAATTTTTGGGGTTTTTTTTAGTATTTGCATATAAATGTCAAATGCAAAAGACATGTTTCCTTTAACAAATCTTAAGTCTCAAAAGAAGTAAGATAAATAAGAAAAATGATAAATAACAAAATCAAAATGAAATAATAAAATAATATGATAATAAATAATAATAACAATAATAATAAAATAATAAAGAAAAATGATAAATAATTGAGAAAAATAAGGTGCATAAACTGTAAAGGCGATACTTGATTTAAAAAATTAGAACTTATTAAATGCAAACCAAAATATATTCGAAGAAACTTTTTAATCCATGTTCTGCGTGTAGAATAAAATAATGATCGGTTTAATTAACCGATCATTTTACTTATAAATAAAAATGAGCAATTAGAATTAACTGCACTCAGTTAAAGCTTCTGTGGTCGGTTGAAATTATATTAACTACTATAATTGTAAGTATAAGACGCGTGCAATCTAAAAAGAGATAGAAGATCAGCTAAATTGGAGTCAATCAACATGTTGGCGAAACTTGCACTTGACTTGATACATCGCCGCGTAACAATTATCTACCTCGTAATTATCTCTGGCGAATTCAATTCTGCGGCACTCAAGTTTCACGGATGAATTCATCGTCACAAGACGGTAGGCTTTCCGGTAGGAGAAGACGGGAGAGGGAGAGAAAGAGAGAAAAGGAAGAGAGAGAGAAAAAGAGAGAGAGAGAGAGAGAGAGAGAGAGAGAGAGGAAAAGAAAGAGAACGAAAACTTACTTCGATTCGAAAGCGGAATTGTTCGAAATTGCGCGGAATCTTTTCATACAATTGTCCATCTCACCGACGACGTGCGAACGACGACATAGAGTCATAGGAAGGGGTACGAGAGGGGGGAAGCAGGAAAAAGCGGGCGAAATTAATTGACCCTTCGCTCGCGCTTGTTTACAAAATATCCGGTCCCTAAACAGGGCCCGCACGAGCCGCGGTACCAAAGCGGATGATTGCTAACTTCACTGCGCGCGCATCGCAACGACGTCGCCAGTGCCGTGAAGGGAGCGCAATATCCCGGCGATACGCCCGATTGCGCGTAAATGCGTTCTTGAAATGAAATGGCCTTCCTTCGGCAAGAATTTTTCTTTGAATTGTTCATATAATGTTTTGCAGCATTTCTGTATAATTTAATTACTATTTAGAAAATTTCTCAGATTTTTTCACACGAATTGGAACATTTTTCAAAAATGCTGTGATAGTCTCTATTTTTTCTAAAATTTTTTATGTACATACATTCTAAAATGTTCTAAAATATTCTAAAAATTTTAAAATATGTGGAATATAAGATTTCTCATTCTACAATTTCCAAAAAAAAAATTTATAAAAACTAAAGAAAAGACACTTTTCAGAAATCTTTATAAATTTAAAATATGAAAAGCACAGAAAATAGCATCAATATTGCAGTGTTGCTAAAATAATCTGTGCTCTATGGATATTATAAAAATTTTTTTCATTGAAATTATATCAAAGTTATTTAAATTGGAACACGACACATGTTATATAATAAACGTAGTTAATTTTCAACTTTCATTTGGTTTAATCTTCCTTCGAACGCCAATCTTATCAAATCTTGTACTATCATATCCGTGAGAAAATATTTTTGAAGAAACAGTTTCCGTTCAGGACTAAGAAAAGAGAATAATTACGATGCGTCGTACGAATGATTAGCACAACAATCTTGCAAGAAATAAGTGAATTTATATTTCTTGCAAGACTGTCACAAATTTTGAATGCGTAGAAACGATGCGCAGGGCGCTGCAAAAATCTGAAGCAATCCTGACAGCGCGAGTCGCCGCCACCGTTCGGCGAGCGCACTACACAAGACAAGCAGCAGTTCGTACGGTTTCGGAGAATTCGGAGTAGTATTTCGAGCAATTCGAGCGCCCTTTAAGCCGCGTTCGCGCCGTCCAGCGCCGTCGTGCGAGACGGAGAGGGACGGAGGGATACAGTGAGGAAAACAAAAAAAAAGAGAGGACGGAGCCAAGTCCAGCCAGGCCAGGCGGCCGGCGAGAAACGTGGTGAAACGTTATACGGATTTACGGCAATCTCTCGCACGATTTCCCGGCGTGGCTCTGCCAATCGTGGCCGCCCGCACTCGCAGCCGGCCCCGCCGGCGGTGGAGCTCGTTTCGCGCGCGTGAAGTTGCCTGCAGACGGAGACGGGCGCACGGGCACGGGCACGGGTACGGGCACGGGCCGAGGGCCGAGGCGAGGGGACTCAGGGGAGCCACTCAGCCGTCTCAGCCACACGCGAGCGACGGCGAGGGAGTCGGGGAGTCGGGCGATCGTACGACGGCGACGCACGCACCACGTACGGACGGTCGGTCGGCCGGACGTTCTGTCGGTTCTGTCGATCGGTGGTCAACACGTCGGTGTGACGACGACGACGGGCCAGTAACGAGGGCGGCCTACGAGCTATATTTCCCTGCGTGTCTGATGAGCTCCTCCGTTGCGCCGCTGCTGCTGCTGCTGCTGCTGGTGGTAAGATGGCTGTGCAGCTGGACGGTGGAGGGAAGGAGGACCTGAAAACACAATTCGTCACGCGGGAGGGCACCTACAAGCTGATGACCCTGTCGGAGTACTCGAGACCGAACCGAGTCGGCTACACCAACAGCCAGGGCAGCGCGTCCGTCAGGGTGTCCTTCGTCACGCTGCCGGACCCAGCAGACCCCACGGGCGCACAGGGCCTCGGTGACCGAATGTGCTTCAATTTCGGCAAGGAGCTCTACGTCTACGTCTATCGCGGTGTCAAGAAGGTGAGCCATAACCCAGCGACGACGGCGACGGTGACGCGCGACGCGTCCGGAGTATACCCGAGCCGTCGTCGTTGCGACCTAACCTCGCAAACGTCGAGAGAGACCTCCATCTTTGCGGACTGGCTCGGTTTCGCCGTGCCTCGTCCTCCGCGACGATGAACGCGACGTCGAGAGCTTCCTCTGGGGTCGACTCGCGTTGAATCGTTGCTGCCTTTCTCCCCCCCCCCTTTTTTCCCCCTTTTTCTTACTCATCAACGAGAGAGCTGACGACAACCACTCACGCTGATGTTTCTCTCTCGTCGGAAGTATATTGAGTAATCACATACCCCTAAACGGTATCGCAAATAATACTGCTATCTTAATTCTTACAATTAGTATTCGTTGATGGAATCCTTGATTTATGTGTAGAAATAAAAAACCGACAGAATTAACTCTCACAGAAGTTCGAAATCAGCTCTGAAAGGTTTTCAAGATAAGAAAATAGGTCTGTTTTCTACAGCTGCACTAGTATATTTTCTTTGGAATTTAAATTGCTTTCTGTGGTTGAATAGTATATATACTTTGGGAATTTAAGATGATATATGTTCGATATTTGATAAAAGCAAGAAAGAAAATTCTAGTGCAGGAATAAGAAGTAGATCTAATGTAAAATAGGTGTCCATTTGATATTTGACTTAAGCGAGAAAGTTCTTTTAGAGACTAGTGCCGAAATGAAAAATGTATCTAATATAGTTTAAATAACTTATCGCATGTATAGCCATTTCAAATTTTTGTATCCTAGAAAGTAAACTATTTATCGACTGAAAGGATTTGGTTGAAAAAACTCGACATGACACAGTGTTAAAATGTTTCAGGCTGTAGACTTGAACAAACCAGTGGACAAAAAGTTGTACAAGGGAACGAATCCGACCTGCCACAATTTTAATCAAACAACAGCAACGGCCGATAGTGCTCCATTGCTGGTAGGATTTTCCACAGGGCAGATACAGCTGATCGATCCGATAAAGAAGGACAGTTCTCAACTCAGCAAATTGTACAATGAAGACGTACGTAAAAGCAAATTTGGCACGAAATTTCTATTGACAAGTCTCTATGAGTTACGTGAACCTGAAGGAAAACTTCTCATCTGCATTTGCGATTGCTAGAAAGAATCATTTCCTGTATTATCTGCTAGCTTACGTGGAGAGATAAATAATCTTTTAGTTCAAACAGAATTCTCTATGCAGCTAATATCAAACTGTAGTTTCCTGACAATGTGTGTAATAACTGTCAACACTTATCCGTTCTTGATGATATGTCTGTGTTATCTTATTGAAACATGATAAACTGGAAAATAAATGCTGGTTCAGGATACCTCACGCCATCCGCTGCATCCTGCAATGACTGTGCTTAATATTTAGCAGCGCATTAACCGGGCTATTCTATGCCGGTAGGCCCGCGCACTAATGCAATTATATCTCAATCAAATAATTAAGCTCAACAAGCAACATTACATAACTTTCCGCTGTCTTCTTGTAGCAGAAACAGGCCTTAATGGAACTATGTGCTGCCTATTTTAAATACATTTCGGTCTCAATGAATGTCTGATAATTTATACGTATACAGTTACGCTTTGTAAAACATTTTTAATACTTCAATAACGTTCAATATTATCTTCAAATCACTAGTACTATTTCCTTTTTATCTTTGTTTATCAATCATAACATTGAGATTGTAATATAAAAATTGATTTTTTAGTAAGCTTTATATCGCTACAAAATAAGAGAAGCACTATTTTAGTTAGATTAATTTTATTAAATATTTTTTTATAAAAAAAAATTTTAATAGAGATTATTTTGAATGCAAGATACGATTAATAAATTCTAAACAGTTTTTCGCGGCACTATTAATTTTGCTTCATTTTAACATGAAAATATTTTTGTTATCTGTAATGAGAACGTTTTTTTTTTTTTCAGAGGTTGATAGACAAGAGCAAGGTGACATGTATAAAGTGGGTTCCCAGCTCAAACAACCTATTTCTGGTCTCTCATAGCTCCGGTCAGCTGTACCTCTATAACGAAGAGCTGCTTTGCGGCACCACTGCGCCGCACTATCAGTCATTCAAGTCGGGTGACGGATACGCCATATATACCTGCAAAACCAAATCCACCAGAAACCCGCTGTACCGGTGGGTGATAGGCGCGGAAGGATGTTGTATAAATGAATTCGCCTTCAGCCCATGTGGCACGAACTTAGCCGTGGTATCACAGGATGGGTTTCTGCGTGTTTTTCAATACAACACCATGGAACTGGTTGGCTCGGCAAGGAGCTACTTTGGTGGCTTTTTGTGCGTGTGTTGGTCGCCGGACGGACGTTACGTGGTGGTCGGCGGCGAGGACGATCTGGTGACTATTTGGAGCTTCCACGAGAAGCGGGTGGTGGCGCGGGGGCAAGGTCATCATAGTTGGGTGAGCGTGGTTGCCTTTGATCCATACACGACGTCCTACGGTGATCACGATCCCGACTTTAGCGGTTCGGATGACGAAACGACGATGTCGCACAACAATCATAATCACTTCCACGAGAAGTCGCACCGTCTATCCACGACCTCGCAGAGCGGTGGTGTTCACTCGAATCGCAATTCCTGTAGTTCTGAATTGAGAATGTCGGGCGGTACGTGCTACAGGTTAGGCAGTGTATCGCAGGACACCCAACTGTGCCTATGGGACATTACGGAGGATGTACTGAGGCAACCGGTGTGTGCCAAGCAAAGACCCTCTGCGGCGTGCAGCACCAGTGGCGGTACCTTGTCGTCCTCGGGTACGTTTAATAGTGGCAATGGAGCGGCGACAACGGTGAATCACCATTCGAATTCGAATGCTAAACATAATAATTCAAATAATGTAAACTTCAAGGAGAACGCGAGTGGTAATAATGAGACTAGTAACAATAGCAGTAGCACGAATGCCGCGGTGGCAACCGTTAATTCGCTGACGCAGAGGCTAGCGGGTCTTGGCTTCGGCGAGCGTAAGGGTGATAATCACAAGAGAAACTTTAGCCTCACTATGCGAGGTAGCGGCACAGGTGCAACGGCGACGACGGCCAACAACAGCACGACGACAGTTGTGCAAAATAACGGTGGCGATAAGGCGAGCACCGGCAATTCGACGAGTACGACGAGTAGTAGTCTGAATAACAGTGTCGGTGGGAGTTTAGTAGGTGGGACGGGAAGTAAAAAGGTTAGTTCCGTGATGGACGATCCCATGAGGTTGATAGGGACCGCCTGGTGTCCCAGGTTCGACGAGTGTCCGGTCCTCGAGCCGCTGGTGTGCAAGAAGCTGGCGCACGAGAGACTGACTGAATTAGTATTTAGGGAAGATTGCTTCGTGACGGCGTGTCAGGATGGATACGTGTACACGTGGGCGAGGCCCGGCCACATGGTAGGTCCTCTCACGATAAGCAGCACCCTGCACAGGCCATCACACCATCATAGCAACAACCCTTACACTAGTAATATCAATTCCATGCGATGTAACGACCTCTGATGTAACCCGTTATTTCCAAATCGTTATTTAGCGAGTCCGTCGAGTAGAGTCTGTTGGTCGGATGATCCGAGAATTCTGTACATATATACGTAGAGTTAGAATTTAGAATGATGTTATCGTGACAAAAGCACAGGAAAATCTTGTAATGCTTTTGGATAGTCTTCCTTTACCTTCGTGGTGACGGAAGGACATCTTTGAGACAAATGATTATTTTGGTTTGGAAGTATTAGAACAAGATACACTGACGAATTCGGTATTATCTTGCCGGGTGTTTGATATGACGATCGCGTCGCTGTTATTTAAGTTTTATATATTACAATCAGTATATTTAATCTTAAAGAGTCCCTATTCACATTTAAATCTACGACCTTAGGGTATATAATTGCGTTTGAATTCTGTTAGTATTGGGAGGTGCCATCATAGAGAAATGCATTGAGGACTTTTTTTAAATATTTTTCTCTAAGTTTGTATTGTGTATATAATTACAGAAGTACATAGACGGACGATACTATGAGTGAACAAGTAATTAAAAATATATATGTTTTTTCGGAAAATTTTGAATCACAGAACTTTTTTTTATGTTAGATATTTTTTTTATCTGTCTACGTATTACGAACATTTTTCGGATAATCTTTCCGGGATATTTCCTAGACTAGATCAGATAAATTACAACATTTTTTAATACAGTTTATTACTCGAAATGCATGAACATAGATATTTCAAATTAAGTAGTGTAGAGCGCGCACATACATTGTGATATCTGTTTTTTTTTTTCAGATGCATTAATATAGTTTTAATTAATATTATTTTTTTGCGGGAAACGGAGGAGCTTTAACTTATCTTCTATTTAGATGTTATCAATTCTATAATATTTGATTAGTGCATGCGCTGCAAATAAAAAAAAAACTACTCACAGTATGTGCTTAAAGTTCATTCATAGTATAGGCTGTCGTTGATATCTGTGCCTAATGATGGTCTGGTCAAGATATATTCTCGCGATGAATATTGCAGAATTACGCGAGCTATAGGATAGAGATCGACTACCGATATATTTATGTTTTTGGTTTGCATCCTCGAGAGCAATGTTGTTTGAACCCTATGAGGTCTCGTGACAGGGCAGGCCCCTTTATTGAAGAAAACCTTCTTTCTATCTTCTGTAAAGTGTTATCTAGCTTTAACCGATCATTAAATAGAGAAGTCAACGAAAAATAATTATTTAGCCAAACTGTCGTCTCTCAAACTTACGATACGAGATGCGAGAAACACTTAATCCTTTGTTGAAAACGATGAATTTTGCCTTGTTGTACAATAAAGCAAAAATTTGAATGAACGATTGCTGCTTGCTTTCCGCTTGTTGAAATTTTGTTCAATCAAGTGCAATGCAGAAGCTCCAAGGAGAACGGCCGGGGGAGTCTTTTATGCGGCACGTACATATATATGCATACGTACATACATATGTATGATGACACATGTAAGACGATGTTTATTTACAGTCTGCCAAGAACATCGCATGTTTTTTCCTTTTTTTTCTTTTTCACATTATATACTACAGGTTACTACAGGATATTAGGGCTCGAATAGTGTTTCCTGGGCGTTTTGCATAGAGCATTTGTATCACGAGAATATCCCACACTCTCACCTTTTCATTTAACGGCTTTGACCAAAAGTATCAGGGACAGCCTCATTAAATTGCGATCAATTAAACGCTAACCAGCGTTTGCGAAGTGTAACTATAAATACCATAACACAATTATCGAGTGTTCAAAAGAATGTTTTAATCACTGCTATTAATTCACTGTATTACGCTGAGAACAGCGTGATGTATACAATTTAATGAAAGCGAGTCTTTCGCGCCTTTGGCCAACGCTGCGAAAAATACCTAACTAATTACGGAGTAGTTCGCGATGAAATTCATTACAGCGTGCGTTGCTTCTTTTTCTAGCGTAACTTATAATTTTAAATAGCGCGTCTTTTATCATTTTTAATCGGATGATGCTTGCGCTTATTTCTCAAGGCCGATAAAGCATTAATTCCTTTTTCTCACTTTTGATTGATCGGAAAGATTAATGTTCTGTACCACGCTTTGGCTGATGCAAGAGAATATCGTGGATGAGACTTCCCTGAGTTATCGCATGGTACGTATGACTTATCATTTTCCGTTCTATTTTGCTTTATTTACCGCTTGAACGGACTTGTCATGGAAGTAGAATAGTGTACACGCTCGAAATCATTTACACACGTTCTTGTCGAGGTACTTCTCGGCGGCGCTTTTGAATTTTATAGCACAATTTGCACTATATCTCTTTGCTCTCACGCATTCTCTTTCTCTTGCCAGATCTGCATTATTCCCGAAAAGTTTTCGCAAGACAGGAAAGAGAGAATTATACATGTTCGAACCGTTTAAACTATTCATGAGTCATATGTTTAACACTATTGAATGAAGATACGAATTCCTGATCTTAATGGAAGCATAAGTTATTTGTCTCTCTCTTAATCAAAATATACGTTCTTAAACAATTAGAAATTGAATTCTTAATATAAAATACTAAATTATTAAAAATTGGATTATTGAAATTTTCTTTTTTTTAGTTCTTCGCTCATACAACTGTGATGAATTGTCCATCAAAAAGAAACCTCTGGCTTGGGATGATAAAAGATGCGCGAGATGCTTCTTGGGAATAACGCGTGTTTTTATTAGATGACTTAGATGACTTAGAAGCGCGTTATTCGTATCGCCGTGTATCAACGATGTGGTTCGCGTTGTCTCTAATTTCAGCCAGGGATCAGCCAGGTCGGCGGTGCCGCTCTCCACGTGGTCAGTCCGGTAGAAGGCGGTGGTACCATAGTATAGCCAGAGCCGGATACCGATACCGGTCTATCACGAGGTCACCAGGGACTGCAGGGATCGTCGCGGGCGTCCGAGGCACAGCTCCAGCAGGCGTACGCACGCCGACGTCACCTATACTACGTCTGGCCGAGCGAGAGCTACTCCGGTACGGTTTGAGCGAGCGGTTCGAATTCGTCATCGTCGAAGAAGCGGACGAATTGAAATGGAAATCCGTGGGGGATTTGTCTCAGCGAGATTGGACGTTTAATCTCGGATATCGGACCTTAAAATTTGCATTGCTTGTTCTCTTTCGATATCGACTTCTCGATATCGTCATACTTATTTCTACTATTAAAATTTACTATTTATGTATCTTTAAAAAGAGGATAAATGGAGAAAGCAAATTGATTAATTTAATCATTTAGAGATTGCAACAAAAGCTTGAAAAGCTGATAAAAAATTAAATGTTTTGATAGTTCTAGTATTAATCCTTAACAGCAATAGACCCGAAGCAAAAATTTTAGGTGGTTGTAAAGTCTGTGTATTGATATGAGGTCCTAAATTGTAAGTTCTAAAAAAACATTAAACTTTTCTCTGTCAATCGCCTTAGGGCAGAGGTTCACATGTATTCTGTATTTTAAACAGGACGCGTTAGAACTAATTGTAAGATGTAGTTTTCATAGCTGCAGTTGAGGATTAACAACATCTGATCGGCAAACTTTAATTTCTAGCAAGAGAATATTATTCTTTTTTTATTTATTTGAAATCGTTTTATCAAAAGGATAGAATGAGAGGAAAGAAAAACAGACAGGAGTTTAAGAATACCAAAGTTAATGTCCGATTTCGAAGATTAGATGATCAAGCTCACAAGGTGGATCCCTTTATGAACTTCTTTGGAATCGCCTACGTTTTGCAACTCGCGTGCGGCTTAACGCTTAAAGACACATACACACACATACGCTTTTGTTTCGGTATAAGCCGCTCTTCCGGTGCATATCATTTCCTCTTCCTCATTCTTTCCTTTCCTCGACAGCGTCGCGGCGACGACGACGACGACGACGACGTTACGCGACCCCGCGGCCTCTTTCTCGAGGAGACTCGCGAATCGGAAGCAGTTTGTGTATACATGTACATACGTACACGTGTGTATGCCCGATGATTGTGACAGATGCATTGTACCATTCCAAATAAAATTTCGCGGTAATATATGCGTCTCAGCTTGTGGGACACGCGGTGGGTTCTGGCGGTACAGAGCGCCTTTTTGTGTATTTATTATTTGAAGCGTTGAAATTTATATAGACCTAAGCCACGAACAGAGTTCTAGGACAAGAACGGATAGTCTACATATATTCTAATAGGCCATGTATAAGTAACTCGCTCTAACTTTTGCTCATTGCGATGCCATAGATCGAATTGCTCGAATACGTTTACACATTCATTAGAAACAATGTTCTAACATTTTACACGTTCCTTCGTTCCGTCACTTGGACAGCCGCAGAAGTAGCTAGAGAACATTCCTTGATATAAGTTATTTTGTTAACTTTTCGTTAAAAATTGTGACTTGGGTCTCTATCACTCTCAGTGCTTCATTTCGGTCGATTACTTCGAAGAAGATATTCCGCAAGGCGATACTAATTTTTAATTTATATATAAATACGTAGGATTTACATTACATATGGAACACGAAGTACGACACTTTAATTTACGTTATTGTAGATCAGCTGTCCATTTTTAACAGCTTATTTCATTGATTAGCTTTAAACGAGCATTTCTGCGCAATTCAAGGATTAAGTATCTATTGTTATCATATTCTTGGGCTTTTATACGCAACGACGAGGCTCTTTAATTTAAACCTCTGCGCAGTAATTCATCGCAGCACCGTTTAATTAAATTTTATTCACCTCTGATAAAAG
The DNA here is from genome assembly GCF_001594075.2 of Trachymyrmex cornetzi. Classification (NCBI taxonomy): domain Eukaryota; kingdom Metazoa; phylum Arthropoda; class Insecta; order Hymenoptera; family Formicidae; genus Trachymyrmex; species Trachymyrmex cornetzi. The sequence goes on from NW_017296059.1 coordinate 1,978,503, forward strand.
ATTCGATGCAAAAAGGGGCTGTAGGTGAACCATCGGAAACTTACGTTTCGTTAAAAAAGACTATGTAAAAAAAAATATAAAAAAAAATCGATAATGCTCTCTAAAAAAGTGTGAATTCCATACACGCGTCTATAAAGTACAAAAGGATATTGACAGAGAATATTTTTTCTATACTCTCCTTTTTCAGATAAATGAGATATCATTTAGCTTTTCCAAAAAGGTTTCCGTCATCTGTAGTACCTGCAGCTTTTTTACGTCAAGCCTGAATTCTTTAATGTTCTACGACACAATGTTCCGTGACATACCACGTACGCATCAGAAAATCTATTCGGGACACTCTGATATATCGCACCGATAAAAGGACCGATTCGATAAGACTTTCCGTTTCGGTATTTTCGCTCTCGTATGGTGGGTTTACCTTGCCCCGAAGCACGACGACATCGTATTATATTATTCTAACAAGTGCAAGCTCGTTAAAGGTATGCTGTGATATGTGTGCTATTACATGACGACACTTGACGAACGATCCAAGCGATGAAGATTACTTCCAAAGATCACTCCGCCGTGCACCGAATCGGACCTGCGAACGACACCGCTGATTAGTTTCTTATACTTACTATAGGCAACAAACGAAGCCGGCCTGCGACACACCAGACCTACTATTTCATCTAACGATTCTGCGAAGAAAGAGACGGATGAACTTGAACGAATTGACGGGGATTCGCGTCTGATCTCTCAGAGATCTTTAATCTTTCATTGTCTCTATTTATAATGACGTGATTAAACTACGAAGGAACAAAAAGTTACGTACGTAATATTAATGCCGAGTTATATGTATAATAAATCTATTTTTTCCTATCTCTTATCTCATCCGATAAAAAATTGAAGTAGGAAAGAACGATTTTGCTGACATGGCTAAAAATTTATCTAGATACAAATCTGAAAATAATTCTGTGTGAATTAATGATTAAAATAATTATGTACTTTTTAAAACTTTTGAAGTGAATCTCTCACTCTTAAAGATTAAAAATTGAGCCACTCTTTTTCAAGGCTCAATTTTCAATCCTTAAAATGAGATTCTACTCCAAAGAGTTTAGAGAGTAGGACATTTATAAACTTGTTTAGCACAGATTATCACAAATTTCAGCAATATTGCAATAACATTATAAACATTGCAAGTTTCTTGCTGAAAGTATGGGAATCAATTGCTAAAACTTTTTACAGCATTGTTATCAATATTTAAGCGTTCTACATATAATTATTTTAACGATTTAATAAAATTATTTTTAGATTTATGTCTAATTAAATTTTTAAATACTTAAGTAAAACTGTTCTTTCCGTGCAAAAAAAAAATTCAATAGTCACATTTTCGACATAAAAAATTCATCGCTTCATAAAGAACCTACTGATTCCTTCAAGTTTATCCTTCCTCGCAGGGAAGACCGCGATCTACAAAGTTCCTATTTCATAAGCTAAACGGCGAGATTCCGCGATCGACGATGGATTTTCCGGTGGGGAATGCGTCTTCGGTTTCTACATAGAACGGACAAAAAGCTCGCCTTCCAACGAGGCTGAATAGGTTTTCGGGATCTGCATGGTGGACGCGTGCGTGAAGAGACGGATCTTGACAATGTGTGTTCAAAGCGACTGCAGGGCTCGCGATTTCGTATCTTCCGGGCACGGGTATGGTCGAGTTCTTATTCAGGAGTCTGCGGCGCTCTTAATAGAGAAAATATGTCTGTGTTTAATTGATTTCAGACGCGATTGGTGGAACTGTTTCGACGACACCGGGTTTCTCCTGGACCCGCGATCGACGTTCTCACCATCATTTAAAAGGAAAACTTTCTCCGCGTCCGAGACGTATCGAGACGAAAATAATGCGAATAATCGCGATATTATAAATCACGTTAATAATGAGTCACGCCATTCTGTAATAAGTCACAGGTGACACTCACGAACGATTTAATAACTACTTCGCCACTCAAAGTGCTGCTGACAGGAGATACGTGGTTTATTACTTAAAGAAGTAAGCCGTATTCAAAACAATCATAATATATTATATAATTTCGAAGAACTCTGTAATACATGTATATTATTTCTTTACATCCTAAAACGATATATTACTCTTACAAAAATCCAATTTAATATTGACCAGTTTTTTAATATTGAAAGGTAATAATTATTTATTTTTAGTATTAAAGGAACCGATAACAATAATTCTTTTAAGACTTTTAATACTCAAAATAAATAGTTCATCTACCTTTTAATATCAAATTTATAAAGGTATTAAAATATTTTTTTTTTGTAATATTCTATGGAAAAAGAATTTTTATTCATGTATTGAAATTGTTATTTTTATTGAAAGAAATGGTGCTTTCAGAGCAAAAAGATAATAAATTCTGGATAGCGCGTTGAAAGTGATAGTATTTTCTGAATCTTTTGTCAGAGGTATTTTTGGGTGGTGAAAGAATGCCCGTGTTTAATTTACTTTGGGCTCGGATCAACCAGTGTCATTTCGCGGCTTGGAAATAGGAGGACAGATGTTCCATATTTTACCACATGACACTTCCTTCCGCTTTCACGCCTGCAGGATGATTTCCTCGGTTGTTCCCGCATCTCTCGAGATTATCGAATTGTGTACAAACGTAACGACATTTACATTGCACAGCCGGTCGACGCAATTGCGCGCAATTTCCGCGGGGAAGGACACGACAAAGGGATGTAAAAAGAAAATCGCGATCGCGATTGCGTGAGAGAGCGTGCTTAATTCGGATATACAAATGTATGATAGCAGCGATTGGTCCAGCTGATTGTAACATCCTCAACGCACCGACGAGTAACCGAGTCTAGCATCTCTCCGGTAATTTTTTATGAGACCTTTCCACGCAAAGAGCTTTATGGCATCGCGTCAGATCTGTACTGTAACTTCTCGGCGCATTTCTCTTTGTTTGTTTATAAGCGTGTACATTCTTTGTAATTGTAAATGAAAAAAGGACATTTCATTGTTAAACGCTTGAATAATTTCTTACCCTCCTTTCGATTATTATCCCTCTTCCTCTAGAATACTTTTCCCTCATCTTGCACATTAAATTAATCTTTGTTCAAAGCTTGCTGAAATATTTAGAATTAGCACTGCGACTGTACAATATATTCTATTTTTATCTCATTGATTTTGAGTTTATTGTTAAAATCTCCTTAGAGAAAAATACTGTAAATATTAATCCTGATTGATATCCAAAATTTCCTTAGTTGGTATTAATATTTACGAGTCCAATGTACTTTAAATTGCTGTATCTTTGCTTGAAGTTAACGTAACTGAACGAATTTTCTTATTTTAAAGGCCAAAAATTCGGAGAATAAGGTTAAATATGTAACTTAAAATTATGTGAAGTTGTGAAAAAAATTGTTATAAATAATTTTGTACAACACGGTTGAAGGAAATGTCTACTGGATCCTCGAGTACCGATTAAAGAAATTTTGAAGCAAATACCGATCAGGCTTAATACTCACAGTATTTTTTTAAAAGGATTTTAATAAATTCAAAATCAATGAGATACAACACTAATTTGTACAGTGTCGCACTGCTAATTCTGAATTTTTATCGAACTTTTTGAACAAAGATTTAATTAATTTGATTAAATTGGTTAGTGATTAATTACTTATTTTCATGAACAACAATGCTTTTAATATTCGAAATAAACAATTAATTAGTACATTAAATTTCTAGTTAGGATTTAATGCAGTGAAAAAGAGGAAACGGATAAAATGTTTCGTTGCCTTTACTATGAAAAAAGGCATTCTACTTCGTAGAATTCAAAATTAGAATATGTAAGTCTCTCGGGATATGTTCTTTGTACTAAAAAAAAAGGTGAATGACTTTAGATGAGAGAATTATCGCAGTCAACTACGTCTGAAGTTAGCCTGAATTCCTGTGCGGTTTTTTCTTGTCGAAACGACCAGAAATTTTTTGGTGACAGTCCCGAAATATGTCCCGCGACGCGTTAACCTATCTAATGAAAAATTCATCATGACAAAAAAGCTGCAAATAGTACGAGTAGACAACGATTTAGTGCAGAGAGCGAATTTGCTGATCGGCAACAATATCATCGGCCGCGGCGCCGCGACAGGAGTGAGTTGCATAACTGATTTTATGTAAAGATATTCTACCAAGACGTCATAAGAAATGTCGTTCTGAACAAAAGAAAAAGTCCTTTTATGACAAATAATCCTGCAATAAGATACAGATTACGTAGAATAAAATCGGAAATGACTGAAATTCTTATGAAATTTTAGCTATTTAATCCTTCGAATTCTGTCATGAATTCGTCTTTCAACTCTATCTATCAATCCGAGGTAGATCTTTTAATGTCTGTATCAAGTTGAGATAAACAGACATTAAATATTGCTCTCGCATTTCTGACTCGGGTTGCGGTTGGCGTTGACGTATGCGAACGGATAAGCTGACGCGTTAAGATTATCCATGTAATCATTTTGTCGGATGATTCATGGCTACGCTTGGGAGATTCGAAGTTTACCGCATCGACGTTAGCGGAAAATGTACACACGGAGACATAAATGCATCTCTCTCGCTAAGTTGCTATATATCGCTCTGGCGAAAATAAAAATGACAGCTTAAGTCGATCTTTATAGAAATTTAATATTAGTACTGATTAATCACTAATTAATTATCTATTTTAAATATTAAAGTTTGAGCGCGATGAACAAAAACATTGAGTAAACGCTACTCTTACATTTTATTGTCTCAATTTTTGTTTTCTAAGAAGCTTCGTTTACGCTTCTGTTAATATCTCCCCTTATAGAAATTTAATAGTAACTAATCAATTATTTGTTTTTAGTATTAAAAGTATTATACAAAAAAAATTAATCTTAAATCGAGTATTATGCTCAAGTATCAACAATATTGCAATCTTATTTCAAAGATTTTAATTTTGATTTGATTAAATTTGTAATAATGCAGGATGTTTCGTCTTGAATTGAGACAAAAAAAATAAAGTTATACATCAATATAAATTCAATCAAATCAAGATTAAAATCTTTGAAGCAAGATTACAATATTTGATCACAATTATTGATATTTATTTAACTTTATTCAAGATCACAATATTATTATTGCTTATATATATGAGCATAATATTGTCAATTTAAGATTAATATTTTTTCTGTGTTTTTGAACTATTAAAAGTTTTGTTCACTTATTTAGAATATTCAAAATACTGTGAACAGTACAGTACTTCCAATATTCAAAATAATAAGTAATTGTAACTACCAAGGTAATTGGTTACACTAATATTAAATTTTTATTTAAAAAATGTAAGGAGAGAATAACAGAAGTGTAAACGAATTAAGCTTCTAGGAGAAGCTTCATTCCAAAATTGAGATAACATAAAAAAAGCGTTTACACTTCTTTTATATTAGATTTGTGAACTGATTTTTACTTCCGCCAGGATAAGATATACATATTTAGACTGCCAAATATTTGAGCATTATTACTAATTATTTAAAAAACGATAACGTTATATTGTAAATTGAAATATTATTGTTTGACATAATAAATTATTTGCTATAACAACGATATAACTCCAAAATTGTCATTTTTCAGTCTCTTGCGGAAAAATAATAGAAATATGTAAAGAAAAAAAAAAGAAAAAATGTATTTCAAAAGAACATTATACTTTTATTTTTCTACAATCATTATACCAAAATTGCATTTTAATTAATATTACAAAATCTTAATGATTTAAAACATTGAAATTTGTTTTCTGGCAACTTTGTTTTTTGGAGTTAGGTAGAAAATTGTAAATTGCTATAGCGATATTAATATTTGACCATTAACACAACAATAATAATATATTACATTAATATAATAATAATTATATAATTACATGTGTATAATAATAATAATATAACAATAATAACATCAGAATTTAATAATATGTCTAATATAGAATAAATTAATTAATTATAATACGTGAAATATTTCGACTTTAAATAATAGGAAGCACACGCTTCGAATACATAACACCTCCGGCACGCGTGCTATTTTACGCAATAAGGCGTATATGACTGTTTATGGCTCCGTCTGTACGTGCCAATATCACGTGCGCCGATAATAGCCGATAACGGCGCATTTGACTGCGTCACTGCTGTAAAATGCTTATCAGATATCGTATTGAAAAATTCGTCGCGCGTTTAGAACTGAGGTATCGCGCGCGGCTAAGAATGAGTCGTCGAAGCGATAATTTAGGCACAGATGATAACGTAGAACTATAGTGACGTAAGAATTTTCCTATTGTTTAGGAAACTAACATCATTGCGCTACAAACTTGTAAAGCACGCAGGGACGAGTATAAAATTATTGTTAAAAAATATATATATGTATCAATGAGAGACGTAATCGATATAATTCTCGAGAATAATAATTATGTATTGAACGCGGTTGATAATGTCGGCGTTCTTTAATTATCTCCGGACTCCGAAAATTACCTACGATTTTTCGTGCTGCATTTCGTCGACGACTCGTTCGACAATCGACTGTCGGGCGGCGCAGTGAATTTCGAAGCACTTTGAATTTACACGTTGAGATCAGCTGCGGTGATCTGCGATTTGTTTTGCAGCATATGAGCGGACACTCGCGTGCCTCCTCTTATCAATTAAATGTTATACGGATAACATAAATAAAATCGCTATAAGTTGAAACGAGAAAACTCGAAATGACTCTGAGTCACTAAAAACACGAACGACGGCGTGTTAATGATTTTTTCATTGATGATTGCATCGATGACGCGTTGATTAATTAAAGGATTGATTCTTAACGTTTCTTGACGGCGAAACTTAACGATCTTTACCATTATCGCAGTGCAACGACGGCCAGGTGCTCAAACACGCCGTGACCATCAATTTGTCGCCCAACGATGAAATGACGATTACGCCGGTAAAGTTTCCTGTTTCGGCTATTCCTTATCATTTAAATATATTAGTACTCTGATAATACTAAACTCCAGTAATCTCTGTGATAATTCAATTGACAACACGTAACGATAGGAAATTAATAACAGCTTTTTGTATAGAAGGAAATTATGTGATGTATAAGCTTATATTTATTTTTCGTAATAGCTTTCCAGTAAACACCAATTAACATAACAATGTTATACTTTACCACTAAACAATGTAACTATTTATTACCACATACGTTGTATTATATTTGTATTGTTGAGTGTGAAATTAAAACATTGATGTTATATTGTTAGGCTTGTTTTTACAATATATGGTTAGTTAGAAATTAAAGAAATTACTTGTCTATTAAATATCATCTAAAAGTAACATAATATCAATGTTATAATTTCGTACTCAACAATGTAACTGTTGTGTGAAACAATGTGTCATATTATATTTATATTATTGAGTGAAAAAATTATAACATTGATGTTATGTCACTTTTAGTTGGTGTTGTAACTATTTATTGGGTTATGAATTGCTTAGTAACCTTAAATCTTTAAATAGTCACATTATAAAAATAAGCTTTACTGTTTTATTGGGTTATTTATTTTTTAATGTGTTGTAGTTGACAACATCAGTTTTCTATAGAAATCATTTACCAGTATTAGGTGGCACCATGTTACATGAAACCCGCTGGATGTGCACGATGGCGATCTCTTAAATTGGGAGACAGCGTGCCGATAAAGCCAGGTGACGTTTGCTCTCTGCTACCTGACAAATGTTGGTTTAAGATTATCTCGACAGACATGATGCAGGAAGGTGATCAGATGTTGAAGAGAAAGGTACAGTTCTTGCCTGATATATCCGAAGACAATTTTGTACGAGAAATTTTCTTATTACGGTTTTTTCATTTCAGGTCGATGAGGAAAATTTGAATAATGTGGACAATAAAAAGGCCTGCTTATTGTCGAGCATGGAAGCTGCTGTATCTCCTGGCAAAACTTTGAATGATGTTCTTCAAGATAAGGATCTATCAAACGAGCGTAAGGATTGTCCGGTTAATGGAAATGGGGAACATAGGGACGAAGCTGCTCCAGTTTTGCAGATCGATCCTGCAAGGTTTTGCTCCAATTACTTGAGCAGAAATATCTGATGATAAAAGTGCAATTGTTCATCCTGTGTCTTTCTTCATGCTTCTTTCAGCGTGCCAGAGGGAAATGATATGACCGCGACAAGTTCCAAGATGTCAACAGACTCTCAGGATGTAATTGAACCTCCTGTTGACCAGGAGAGTAACAGAAAGCGGAAAGTAAGGAATATTAATTTAACGAATAAAGCCGCGACAAATGGTGAATCAGGCAAGAAGGTCAAATGGGACGTGCACGTCAATGATCAGATCGAAGAAGTTCCATCGAACAATCCTCAGTCGCCCGTTGCTATGTCTCAAGATCAAGCGAGTACATCCAATTCTAATAGAGTATCCAGAGAAAAATGTAGGTACGGTGCTCAATGTTATCGGTAAGTTATACAATATGATTCAGTTTCTTATCAATAGGTCTATTCTCTTTCGAAGAATGTTCTGCACAATAAGGTGGTGCAATAAGTTGGAGTGAAACGATCCACGACTGCTTTCCTTTTAGAAGACAAAGTCACAAACATCGTTCCAGCCTTCTTGACATTCAACGAAAGATAGAACGACATTTGCGTCGGTTGTGTCACATAAAAGGAAAACAGCTTATATTTATGTTTTACTTACCGCACCAGTATATACAATTCAGAACATTCTTCGAAAAAGAACAGACCTAAAATAATTCTGTCAAAGTACTGAAAGTACGATGTAGGTTTAAAAAACTTAATTTTTTTAAATTTGCAGGAAGAATCCCAATCACAAGAACAATTATAGTCATCCAGATGATTCGGATTATGACGAGGTTGACAATCGGGAGGAGTGTCCATACGGCGCGAAGTGCTATCGTAAGAATCCGCAGCACAAGGCGCAGTTTAAACACACCGCGCCGCGTCGTCGTCGAAGAGCCGCCACCCCCATGCACTCGGTGGTTGTCGATACGTCTGAAACAGAAGCGTCGTCCGCAGAGGAGTCTGTTGACGAATCCGATTACGAGCCGTCCGTGTATACAGAAAGTTCGGATGATTGGGACGACAGGAGTGAATTAGAGGACGGTACAACCGGCTGACAATTGTCGATCTTCCATGTAAAATTGGATCCTACATTTTCGAGAATGTCCAAATTATTGATGTAACCACAGTGCAGATCTATTTTGTTATAGAATATTTATTTTTGTACACGAATTTAAAATATTATACTTGCATATATATTTGATTTATTTAAAGATATATATATATATATATATAAACGTTAATAATATATCACAATCGACTCTTTTATATATCGGAAAGTGTTATAAATATATTAATTTGATGCGTGAAATATGAAAATATAAAACTTAAATACTGTTTAAAATAAATCTTTTGTTATAAAATCTTTTATGCAATCTTTGCGAAATTAACGGAAACTAACACAAATAATTAACAGAATTGAATTGAAATAATCGATGATACACTACTGGAAGAGTACAACTTTTTTTACTAATTAATTTTCGATTCAGTATCATCAGCTGTATAAAATACTATCGATTATTTTTATCTCGCATCAGATTGATAAGTTCACACAATAACTAAAAAATAATTAAATAATCTATGTTAAAAGGAATTTGTGCTGTCATGTATTAAAATGCCTGATATCCCTCGTCGTCCTCAGTGGCATATTCCTCAGCTGCTGCAATGGCCACATCGGCTAACATATGCTTTGGTATTTCGGATCCCCGTACTTTAATAGTATAACACGCATTTTCCATTTTGGTCAAACTGTGCTTGAGCGTAATAATTTTCTTATTTACTTCGTTGTTATGTACTACACTGGTGTAGCCTAAGAAGGCTATGTATATCTTTCTGACAAAGTTACACGTTTGGTAACAACTGCTCACATCCCCTATCGCTAAGTTATTGATACACTTTCGCATCAGCTCCCCGGTCAGATCGGCTATTCCCAGAATATAGTCTGTTGGCGTGACCATGACTTGCATCGTCTTGGAAGTACTCTGTTCCGGCGAATCGGTTGGAGATGAAGTTGTGTGATATGTCAATGCTTTTTCCAGAGCGGACCAGTCTTGCATATCACCATTCTGCAGATATTCATGGAATGTCAGCGCCTCTATGTATTCTTCTATGCCGGCGCGATAGGCTCTGTGGAACTGATAAGCGTCCTGACCGTCCAATTCGGTTGCAATATTTCGAAATAACTTCTGTACTACGTTATCTAGTCTTGTCTTGGCTGTGTCTAGTACAGCATTCCGTTTACTCTCCTTATCGATGGTGTGCAACAGAAAGATGATTCTTTTGCTCTCGATGCCTACATCCCGATTGATCTTGAAGATTCTTTCATAACGATCGTGCTTGGCATCTAATTCAGCCGCATACTCGTGAAACTGTTGTATTACTTGACTGTTCTCGTTTATGTCCTCCATCACCTCTCTGCCTTTGTCACCAAGATTGATTATTTTCTCTTTATCATGATGTTTGCGATTTCTCCTACCTGCAAGTAACGCCAATGTGAGAAGACAGAAACAAATATTTAGGCTAATATTCATAATTGATTCTTATATTTAAGACTGTCTTAGGATGAACTAATCAGAGAGCAGTATTCATATTATAGTCGGATCTTACATTTAGCACTGTCTTAAGTACAGCCTTAAGATGTCATGAACCGATCAGAGTGTATTAGCATCTTAAGATATTGCAAAATTAAGTCAATATGAAAAGAAAAAACAAATATCTAGTAATCTGTGGCAAAGTTGTAGACTATTTAAGAAAGTACATTGTTATATACATCTCTATTATGGCAAAATAAAGTCAATGTGAGAAGGCAAAAACAAGTATTTAGTAATCTGATAAAGTTGCAACTATATAAAAAAGTTGATATATATTATACACCTATTATAACAAAATTGAGCATTGAAATATGTAACATTAATGTAAATATAAATTATTTTAAAGAAATCTTTATTTTTAAATTGAAGGAGTAAAGAATTTGGATTGTTACAAAAGCAATCCGTAGCAATGTGTACGATATAACCCACTTTCTTCAGAATTCGGAGGTATCAATTCGAAGAGATCCCTCAATCCTGAAATTAATCCCCCTCAAGCTCTCTCTCTTCAAAAGCGGGTTTAATCGCCGCCGCCACAAACTTCCGAGTGTAAGCTCATCAGCTGTCATGCAGCCTCTCGTTCTCACGTGGAATCGACATTTCTTGACAACGAAGGCGGAACGAGGAGATTCGCAGGTCAACGACTCACCTCTTCCTTGCGACATCGCGATTCCTCTTAATAATCTCCTTTGATTAATCTGTGCACGTTCTCGATGATGGTATACAGGACACGTGAATTGGCTCGCGAACTGTTTTGATGTGACGCTATCGACGCTATGGCCTATGGCAGACATTGAGCTCGACTCTACGCGAAGGAGGGGGAAACACATTGGTGGCATTTTGTCATCAATATGTTGGCATATCGCATATCTACCTATCTACCTTCTCCATTTGACAATTAAACAGATGCGAGTAAACAGAGGACGGGCTGCTTCTTTTTTGCCAAAGAAGCTGAAATTATTCATGCTATGTATGCGTCAATATGTCTCGTAATTTTTCCATCATATATACATAATAATTAATATTAATAGATTTTTAAAAAGAATTTTCTTATATTAAAGAAATAGATTTTTAATTTGCCGAAGTTATTGATACAGCTATAATTAAATTTCTGGTTATGACTCTTGGAGTATTATTGAATAATTTTATAAAAAATTATCTATAACGTGATGTCTCGTTAATTTAATAAATTAATTTGTATATTTGCAATATGAAAGATTTAATTGCTCTTCTAATATATAGACATACATACAAAATTAATTCTATATTTCAAGCTGTATAGGCACACAGGAGTTTTAATCATCATTAGTTGCATCAATTCAAGGCTTTAAATCTAGAAGTATCATATTTTTTATTAAGTAAGATATTGATTATTAAATGTTTAAAAAATAACTATCGGTTGGACGGCGATTTCATATGATATTGGGTGCGTTCCGTTACTCGCATGATGCGCATAATGCATCGTTTATCTTTGTTGCTCACCAAATGTTAAATAAGGACAATGGATGCATCATGCACATCATGCGCGATACGGAACGCACCTATTGTTATCAATTTTGAGAAATTTTTCTACATGGAAACATAAAAAAACAGTTATCTCCGAATGCGCCGAATTTGCATAGTGGCACCATCTATTGATGAAATGGTGAACTAATCTTTCGTTATCGTGCCAACAGATGCCGCCACTATATCATTTTGGGTAGAGTTCTACATTTACAAGAGTAGTGTGCAATTCTTTGAGCTTTACAGACCAATTCGTGGTAACTGTGATCTACATCAGTGGAGGAAATCAGGAAATCTATTCAGGAGGTCAATAAGAACAAGAGCTTCATGGATATCAACTTTTCTATTTTAGCTATTTTGACCGCATTTTTTAACCTGATTATCTATCGTCCAATAGGTAAGTAATAAATATTAAGTGAATTTATAGTAAATAAGTTAATAAATAAGTAATAGCTTTGTTAGTAATTTCTTAATATGTATATATGATGTGATTATTAGATAAAAAATGGTGGACGCTTGCGCTACTCTTGTAATTAAATCTAGAGCTCTCTAAATTTAGGAGCAGATAGAAATCTAAGTTTGTGTTAGCGTTTAGAGTTCGGTTCCACCAATGTAAGATTAACTTTAATTGCAGTTCAATTTATGCTTTATCTTTTTCTAATTCTAAAAATAAATATAAGATAAAATAAGTAGTAAGTTAAACCGAAATTAAAGTTAACTAGGTATACACGCTCTTTTTTGTCTATGTGAAGCACACATTAAAAAAAAAATAGATTATGCCTATATCTTTAATATTGTCGCATTCAGCCGATTGACTTGTATGGCGCCATCGCGTTCTATTTTTCTCCTTCGAGAAAAATCAATCGATCAGAATGATTTCCGTTGATGTTTGTATCAAGTTTCACGAGAATCGGGGACCCTTTCCGAACTTTCCCTGGAGCAATCCTTTATGTCTTATTTGTCGGTAATATTTGGTAGCAAACAGGCGAGTGTAGCTCTGAGTCTATCGACCGCAAATATCGAATGGACGAAGGCCAGAGAGAGCAGGATTCAGGATACAGAGGGTTCGTGGCTGCATACATAGCTCGGAATTCACAAGGGATGAGGGACGAGGGGAACAGTTTGGAATTAATCAGTACCGGTCTTCAGTAAATAACCGTAACGAGGATCCCTTGGTCAACTTGGCGAGTTCTCTAAGAATTCGACGAAAGACTACAACACACACCGAGAACGAACGATAATGAAGCCAGAGGCTTTTCCGATAGCGTTCGAGAGACGTTTGGTAATTTATTTGGTAAATTGCTACTCTTTCGCGAATACGCTCGTGATAGATAAAAATGGAGTTGAGCACTTAACTGTCTACAACCTTTAATAAAAAAAATATAAATCAAATTAAATTAATAGAAGTGTATTCCGCGAAATGTTATTGTATTTTTTCAATTTTTGAAGAACTAATTTCAATTAAAAATTGCTTTTTTAAATAATTGTTGAATTATTTTCCATTTTCTTTCATCTATATATAAATGATGATTAAACGATTCTCTTATTCAAAATCGGAATACATACATACATAATATTATATCATAGAGCGGATTTCCATTGTATTTTTATCATTAAAATTCCGGAAGTAAGTTCACAAAGGGGATTGAGATTGAAATAATATCGATTACATGTAAATGTTTTGTGATATGTTATTGGAAATATTTGATATCAATTATTAACCATGTTGAGCTAATTGGCACAATGTAAATGGATAGGTGGTTTTATGTGCATTGTTTGCTTGCCTGTAGTATTATTAATGTGTCCTGTAATATAATAATAAGTTTAATAAAATTATGTTTCATATTACGCGCGATTCTCTCAGTATAACAATTAACAGAGAACTTAGTTGTTTTTCTCTCTTCTTTAAATTCTTTAAATTAGAAAAATAATTCCTTCTTAAATATATTTTAGCTGTTAGACAACAGAATTTTCGGATATATCAAACTGACTAGAAATAAATTATACAGGAATAATAAAATTAGTAGTAAATGACAAATTTATTGGAAATAACAAGCTACCTTTAAAATAATAAATCACCTAGCAACGACAAACCGTTTGAAAATAATACACACGATTAAAATTATTTGTTAAAATATCAATAATTTATCGTTGTTAATATACCATTAATAATTTCTCATATAGATAATGAATTTTCAATATATGTACTTTTGTAACTACGTATTATGAACGTTCTATTTTCTGCTGTATTTGTGATCAACTGCCAGAGAAGCGTAGTGTCTCGTGACTCGTTATTTCACGCAATTCCTCGCTGAGCTGAGCGTTTCTCTCGTCTTTCCGAGAGACTTATCGCCGTTTCGACTATCGACGTTAGGATTTTTCCGCGTGACACTTGTAGACCGCCTAGGAAGCCGTAATTCTTGGGATAAAAGAAATTAGGAGAGACGTCTCTTTGCGTCGATAGGATCAGGCGGGAGCAAATTACAGCGGTCATCTGCAAGTCCCGCATAGAGATTTTGGATTCTATGGGGGATCTTCTCTCGCGAACGACACACAGGCCGCAGACTCGTTCGCCGAGAACGGAGATTGATAAACCGCCGGCGGCCACCAATTAGCGTTTTTCCGTGCAACGTACCTCCGCGTATTATGCATTATCTTTAGTTGGTTTTGAGGTAAAACTTCGCTGACTTCCTCCTGCCGATGATTTATGTCCGCGCCGTTTAACAAAGTTTTTATTCGCAGCCGGTGTTGTAAAGATGATTTATACGAAGTTCCCGGATCTTGCGGGATTTCGTTTTGACGTGGAAAATGCTCGCAACATTTGATAACGCCTTTGTTGCAGTCGTATGTAGAATAAGAATGCGCTTTTTATAATACCGGCGATTCTATAAACTTCCGGCATATACACTAAGAGTTTTCTTCATGTTCCTTTGAAATATAGCAAATTCCATCAAACATACGAATTAAGCGCGTAAAATCCGAAAAGTATTTAATGTTTAGGTGGATAGGTGGGATGACCACATCACCTTATATAACAGCAAAATTATTGGCATAATATTGACTCAATATATTTCCAACGTTTAACAAATATACCGCCAATAAATTGCTACTAGAATTTAACTTTCTTTAAAACCTTGTTTTAGTTTATATTAAAATCTTGTTCTAAAAAAGGAGAATAAAAAGTATTGTTCAGAAGTTTTATAAAATTATTACTTTTACATTCCTCTATCTATAAGACTAATGTGATTTTAACTATAATATAATATGATATTTTAACTATAACATAAAAATGTAAAATTAACATTTTTTGCGGTGTCCTGAACACTCCTACTCACAAATCTTTGAGCCGTCTATCTATTTAAAGATTAATCTGTTTTTCGGAATACTATGTTGATCTGCGAATTGGTCGCTTTTCCACGAATATCTCAGTGGAAATATTTGATCTTTAACGCTAAGATGAATTTCAAAAGGCGTTCGCTCTTTCCACGAGAGTGACGCGAAATGAAAGTTACACGAAGAGTTTTGTGCATGTAAATGTACTAGGCATTTGTGACTGGTTGCTGACTGAGTTTGTACGCGCAAACTTAAACGTACGCGACCAAACGTGAAATCATAAAAGTTTCAGTCCAAGGTGGATGTAACGGCAGCGCTGAAGCGACATCCAAGGGTACAGATACATATATAAGAGTGAGCCAATACTGCGGTATATTTTAATCCGTAATCACTCGAAGGATTAAACTCTCGCCCGAACCTTCTAAATTCGTTGTTTGAGTTCGGCTTTGATCCCTGCGCGACTTCTTCCGCAAACTCCTTCGTTGGAGACCGTCAGAACATTCGCCGTAAGACAATTCTGATCTTTTTTATCCCTCGGGATAAATTATTGAACGACGAAGATTTTTTGTTTTAATTTTCAGATATATAGACGAATTTATTTTGACAAAAAATAAATTCATGCCGGTGCGCGATTCTGAATGTAAAATAAAATGTGAATGAGGGGAACTGCGTTTCCAACACTGAGAAAAAAACCATTTTAATATTTATTTGAATAGGCAACTAAACGTTTACTCAATAAAAAGAAATGATAGTTAAATCAAATTAATAGTTCTTGTACCAAACAAATATATCTTTATATTTAGTAAATATTTAGTTGGCACTATTCAAATAAATAATTTATTAAAATTTAGTAATTTTTTTCAGTATACGTGTGTATACTTCAAAATTAGAAGTTCTCGAATATCTGGATCGCGTTGATTTTTCCGAGGAACACCACAAATTGCTTTAAAGTATTTTCTCAATTTCCATCTGAGACGCATCATGCGGGTGCCAGTACTAAATGCACGCGTTATTTTTATTTAAACGGTTAAAGCTCGATAGCGAACAGCCGCATTTAAGCTGAATGTGCGCTGAGAATATGGATTTGTGTTGCTACCGGTTATATGGGGCTACTGTACTTTTATCCACCGCGTATTTTTATTCCCCATCGTTTGGCGGCGTAGGGAAAGGGCGCATAAAACGCAAATCGACAATAGTAGGGCATAGGGAGTAGTGTACGAATGGCAGACGGTGCACTTTGCATCTTCAATAGCCAATTACGTGTTCAGCTTGAAATACGTCACAGCTATACTCCGGCGAAGAGAACAAAATTTACGTGCCGTAACTTATTACTGTCATTTGTCAGACGCAAAGGATGTACCCAGATGTTCCCGATATTATTAACACAATATGTCGCTACTAATGTTTTCGTTATTTAAAACATTCTAACAAAAACAAATTGCTGTAAATCCTTCAGAAAATTTAACATTAAAATTAAAATGGAAGTAAGATATAAGATTTTTTTAATTATTTGGGATTTTGAGATTAAATTTTGCTAATTCTAAGATCTTAACTTTTTATTCAAATTTTTAGAAAATTATTTGAAACAGGTTTAATTTTTTGCTAATTAAAATTTTCTGTAATTCCGGGGACTTTAATTTTTTGTGTTAATCTTTTTAATTATTTGAAATTGAGATTAATTTTGCTAATTTGAATTTCTTGTAATTACGGGGTATATTTTACTTTAATTTTTACTTAATATTTTACTTCAATTTTTGAAGTTCCTAAAGCAAAATTTTTAATTAGAATTGAAAAGTTTTAAGACCGGAACGATTTAAGAGCGGAAAACTTTAATGTAATGTTTCACGTTAACGTTATCTCATGAATAGCTCAACTACAGTAGCGATTTCGTGCATTTAATAGTGAAATGAACCATCAAGGTACCGCGACAAAAAAATAAAACTGAAAATTTTTAGGACACGCTCAAAGAGAGTCCTGTTTCATAGCTATTTAAAATCAGGTGTAAAAGAAGGCTGTGAAAAGATGCTGCTAGTTTCTCGCTGCGATGCAGTTACGCTTTATGCGATTTACTTCGTGATGCCACTCCCTCGTACTCTCGTCGCGCTTTTCCTCGCGGAGTAACGCGCGCCATGTCGTCGCTATTCGCAGGAAGAAAATACGGATTGCTCCATAAAAGCCAGCAGAGGACCTTCAAATAAATGGATCAGTTCGCACGCTTGTGTGAAATAAATGTCGAATTCCCGACGCAATTCGTTTTTCAATTTATGAAATTAATACCTCTTTGAAAAATGCAGTGTCAAATTTTTTAACGAAAAATTACAACTTATATTTCAGTACAGAATTCAGGAAAACTAGATTATTGAATCGCACTGCGAGATAAAAATATATCAAACATGCTTTCGGAATTTCATGTAAATTCGACTAAAATTGGAAATATATATACATTATACGAGCATATATGTTGTATAATTTTTTTTATACAAGTTTTAATCACATATTTGTGCTCATGACAGCGAGATAATTTAATATAGAATTTAGGAAAATTAGATTGCAGTACAGAGTGCCACAGGAAGACTGGATAGCACTATGAGATAAAAATATATCAAATACATTTTCGGAACTTCACGTAAATTCCACTAAAATTAAGAATATATAAATTATACTTGCTTAATTTTTTTATATACAAGTTCCAATCACAACACATTTATGTTCGTGGCAATGAGACAATTTTTCGTTTACTCTGTATTTTATCTAATTGCTTAGTGAAACGTTGTTTACGTTTTTCTGAAAAAAAAAAAAAAGAGATTTTATATCTGGTGAAGGTGGTGATGATTTGTTATCGAGAATAAGACACGGGATAGAAAGGGTTGTAACACGAAAAAGTGTTTTATTTATATACAATATTTACAAAGGCGTAGTGTGAATCAAGTGGCTATATAAATGACTTTGGTACGCTTGAACGCGTGCAAAACGTGGCACAAGCGTGTGACTCCTCCTTTTCTCGTCTCCCTGCTCCCAGCCTGCAACATCAGCCATGGGCCTCCTATACCCTGTTGAACGATGGTCGACGACCCGGAAGTTAGACGATGCAGCAGACGTCTGGATCTTTTCGTCCATCCGTCTAGACTGTCGTCCACCCACTTCTCTTAATGTCCCAACCGGCGTTTGACCCTTAAATGCAGCTCTCCTGAATGCTCCTGCTGATCGACTCCGAGTGCGGCCTTTGGAGACTGTAGAATGTCTGAATAGACCGAGACGAAAATAAAGTGAGGAATCCAAAAGAGTAAATGACTTCGAGGGTGGAACTTGATTGACCGTAGAAAATAAAATTATCGTAAAAGTGAGATTCTCGCTGAGCGAAAAATATCGGAAAAATGGTATAAAATTTGCATTTTTGCGATTGCTTTACAACACTTTCTAGCGAAATTGTTCATTTGTTAATTGTTTCGCTGTTTGTTGTTGATAAAATAGCTATTGTAAAAGTTCTATTTGAAATTACACTGAGAAAAGACGCGATGAAGCTTTCATATACCATGATACTGTCACCGCTTGATACAATATCATTGCTAGATTAAATCGAATTTGGAAGATATTTGTCTAGGATTTAAAGTTGAAAGACTTGCCTTGACAGAGGCGTATTTAGAAAAATGTAGAAGCTACGATCAGGAATTGAATTCGATCCGTCAGAAAACTTCTCTTATTCGCCCGAGCTAGCGTAGAATTTTTTAAACAGATGTCTCCCTCCTTCTCTTTCTATCTCTTTCTCTCTCTTACATTGTTTTTGTAATATTAGAATATTTATATATCACCAGCGATGGATTTTACGAATTTTTGATCCGATAACAGGAAGTCAAAATAGAAAAATACGCTTCAAAATAAATAAACTAAAAGCAATTTAGATTCCTCGAAGGTGAATTACACGAAATTTCTATACAAGATTCGTATTTTCCCGTAATATAGAGTTTTACATATGAAATTATTGTAGGATGAAATTTAAGAGAAAAGCGCGCGCTTCGCGACTTATAATATTATAATGCATCGCAATAAAAACATTGACAAGCGTGAATTTCCGAGATATACTTCCATGTATATATGTATTTTGACGCGATTATTACGTTCATCCGTTATCCGGAATAAGTGTGTCAGACGCAACAGAAATGTTCTCGTTCGCTAAATCTGGCCCGCAAGAAAACGGCGATAAGCGGAATCGTAAAGCAGACCGGATCGAATTCGAAAGTGGT
Organism: Trachymyrmex cornetzi; assembly: GCF_001594075.2. NCBI lineage: Eukaryota > Metazoa > Arthropoda > Insecta > Hymenoptera > Formicidae > Trachymyrmex > Trachymyrmex cornetzi. The sequence continues at coordinate 1,998,262 of NW_017296059.1, forward strand.
TTTCTATGTTAGGGGCTATCGGGGAGTCATGCAAGTATACGCGTTCATCGTAGATCACTCTAAGATCAGAGGTTCCCAAATTCTGCCCTCTCCTTGAATATTTTAAAGATCTCTTGTAGATATTTTAAACGTCTTATTCCATCTCTCAAGAAAATGTCATTTAGATATATAGGACCGATATATACAAAAGTACAAAATTTTTTACTTTAATAAAACTTCGCTTTTCTTGTATACTACAAAATTTGATTATATGCTTAGAACTGAATACATAATTTTCTTTTATTTTTCCACTGAAAAAAATAAATCGATAAATAAATTTAATAATAAAAGAAATTCTAGATAATTCTAGTTAATCTATATCTGTATAATAAACTCATAGCGTTAATTTCTTGCTTCAAAAAATCTTTATTTAATACTCAGAGTCGTACTTTTGCATTTTTATCAAGGGGGCAATTTCGACGAGGGGGTCCGCAGTTTGGGAACCAATGCTTCAGATGAAATCGGATTACTCACGTTCGGCGATGCTCTCGGATAATCAGAATCTTCTAGGACGTCGTGGGACATCTCGCGTCCTTCCAGCTGACGTGGTCTTCGTGGCAAGGACCCGTAACGAGGAAGCTTTCTGTCTGGAAGAAGTCCCAGGACGCGGACTTAGCGTCAATCGTATAATCGGTTTGAAGTAAGCCCGCGGATTTCGCAAAGTATTTTGAACTTCTCTCGGTAGCAACTTTAACGGCGCGCGCGCCTTTCTCCGTGGACGGCATTCCCTCGATCGTTTCTTACTGTTTTGTTTGCTGAAGCCGAAAGTTCGCTACTCGCGAAGGAGGATTGAGGATACCTTAGATACAGCACACTGCTGCGCACGTTGCGGGAAGAAGCGAGAAACCGCCCCAGAGAACTGAATTTATCAGCAATAATTAATTTGAAAAAAAATGACAAAACACATTTTAATCTTTCAAATCTGTGTTTCCTGTTAAGCGAATATTTCGTTCGATGCTGCGAGTGTTATATTAAATTACTTTTACTCAACTACTTTTGAATTTTAGAAAACGTTGAATATAATTACCGAGTTTTAATTTCAACGAAGTATTATCAGGAAAGTGTGGGAAGTTGTGTGTATATATATCATAATTATTGAATTTTAAATTTCGTAAGGTAGACTTGAGAAGAATTGCTCGAATAAGTATAACGGAAATTCATTCATTTTCCAAGATATCTCGCGAATTAATTTTACGGATTAAGTGTAGTTACTCAGTCTTAAAGTATATTTGAGTCTTATTCAATATTAATTAAATTGTAACAAAATGTCTCATATAGGTTTAAATTTCCGCGAAGGAAATAGACTGATTTAGAAACGAAAAACACTGCTACTGCTGCTACCTTTTTTGGAATTTTGTACGTTTTTTTATCGCATAGATTACCATATGTGTTCCCTGCATTTATGCATATATATGCATGCATAAATTTCCTGCTTCACGTGTATATGCATCTGTCGATACGATGTGCTCTAGAATCGTTCGCATATTGTATCTGTATGTGCAATTTCCTTGAGAGTACCGTTAACGCATGCTATCCCGTCTAAGGCAAAATCCGATATTCCTAAAATTCTCGTACAAATGTGCCAGTTCCATCAGTCTAAGTAGAAATTCACCGAATGAGATGGCCGGTTATGCCCCGAACGATATGCTTCTGCTTCTTTCTTAAAGGGGTGCGCTTGTAAGAACTAAATGTAAAACTCTGTCCGATTTAAGCGATTCGATCTTTCGCCGTCTGATATATGTAATACATTTTCTCGCGATGTTTCGAGAACTAACAGTAAAAAACAGATAATTTAACAAAATTGATGGGAATTTATATCCCGGAATAGTATAAATATTTTTAATAATCTTAAATCAATTTTTTGTTTATCCTATTTCTCTTACGTCCAGATTATAGGGCGACAAAAAGGTTTGGCCGTAAAGTATTGTTTATCACATCATTACCCTGCGATAACAAGCTGATGTTATTCGTCGTCAAAATGACAAGCTGATGTTATTCGTCGTCAAAATGACGACGAATAACGTCAGCTTGTTATGTACGCAGTAACGTAATATATTAGAGAAAAAACAAATTTTAGAATTATTTACATCTTATTAAATATCAAAAAGACTTTGCACTGAAATATTTTCATCGGGTGGTAAAGTAAAGACTGCTTTATTGGTTGCTTGGATAAATTTATTCGTAGAAAGATAAGCCAGCCATCGTTGATGTGTCCCTAAAGCACCTCAAAGCTAAAGATGGCCATTTTGAGTGTTAATTATCATTTTTGGTATTTAAAGTAAGAATAGAACTGCCATTCCAAAATTTATTTTCTTTTGTAAATATACATTATTAATGACTTGATAAACACTTTGTGGCTAAACTTTTCGTCATTCTGTAAATAATGCAACACTTTAAGACGTCTGAGATCAAAGAAGAAATCCAAAAAGAAATCCAAATTCTCTTGAAATTCATAATTTAATAAATTCATGAAATTCATTTTCGAAATGCCCGTTAATTATCTTTAATCTATCTATATTTTATAGAATTTGTCAAATTAGTAGATATACTATTAAGTAAGCTTACCAGCGAGATGGTTGGTCAAGGCCGTCGTGGGTATGAGATCGGGATTGCCGTCCTCCTCCTCGCCCTTCCCCGCGAAAGTCGCGATGCTGGGCTGCTGCGGCGGTTTTGGTTTCGCCGGGGTGGCCGCGTGTCTCCTCCAAAGTGCCATTAGCACACCGGTCACGATTAATCCCAGACCGGTCGCCGTGCCACCAAGTCCAATCAAGATCGGTGACATGTCGGTCGAGGATGTTGATTCACCTACAAACGGAATCGCTACTAGTTCCTCTATTTATAAATAACGTACAACCTTTTCCTGGCAATTTCCTATATATAAAGGTGTGTTATATAAATTTAAATGCGTTTTATACAATCACTCCGGTATTTCTCTGGTATATTGCTATTACAAGAGAAAATGCATGTACGCTCTGTTTATTCGTTATTTACGGACGTTATTATTATCGTTGCAACCACTATTGTTTACCTCCAAGAAGATAGTATCCCATTGTCAGAATTATAATGTAATTTATAGAATTCTGTGTGGCTCTTTTTTAATGAATTCTGCAGCTGTATATTCAAGAAAATTTAATAATTAAAAGCAACGTGAAGATATGAGATGTCAAACGTTATATGAAAATCGATCGCAATTTTGCTTATTTTAATCGTAATAAATGTTAATTTCTAATCAATGTCGAATTCCTCTAATAATTCCTTAAAAGAGAAATACGTATACGCAAAAGGAACGGTTTTGCTAACGTAACTAAAAATTTAGTTATAATAAATATAAATCTGAAAATAATTTGATTAAAATATAATTATGTAGGACGCTCAAGTTGATTGCTAAAATATAAAAATTTGTTGCATCATTACTCATTACGAGTGTTTTCTATATAATTATTATGATAATCCAGCAAAATTATTTTCAGATCTGTATCTAAATGTTTAAATATTTTAACAAAATATCGTTTATTTCGTATAATTATGTTACTATTAATTGACTATTAATTCTGAAAATGCAGAACATTACAAATTTTATCTTATTAATATTATATAATTCGTTATTCTAATAAATCATTTCTACTGCTATTTCAAGTAAAAGAAATGTATATTTTTAATCATATATTCTAAATAAATAACTAATGTTCATATTCTAATCTAAATAAATAACATAACTTAAAAATAATTATTTTTCGACGATATTCTTATCAAAGCTATCTTCTGATTCTATGAATAAATATACATTCCTCTTTTCAATCAATCCATCTGTATCCATCTGTTTGACGAGGAAATATTTTCCTATTGTGTTCCATGACAAATCGCTACATTTGCACACCCGCTTAAGATTTCGCGCATTCGCTGCGGTCAGCCATGGATCAGACACGGCCGGGCGTTCCAATTTACCTGTCCAACATCCCCCTCTGTAGACTTCCACGCGTCGGCATGAACGTAATCTGTTTCCAATTAAGGCGTCCGTAGTCGATCGTTTCGAACTTCGTGGCAGGTTGCATTACGGTGGTCTAACGCTGCGGCTGATTTGTGAGTCGCTCGTTCCACGCGGTAGAGGCGAGAGGAACGGCGGGTGGTAGAGAACTGCAGCAGCGGATTAGGAATAGCTCCGGCTCTACGGGAAGGACGCGCCCGACACCCGCAGTCGTTTCCGCGCCATCGTTAATCATTCGGCTTAAATCGCGTCGTGGATCAGTGTAAGTACATCGTGTGTGTACGTACATCGGGCACCCTGAAGTTACCGTTTCTCTCTTTCGGCCGAATCGCCTTTACCGAAGCTCACTCGCCTGACAAAAATCTAACTGGGGAGTATCTCGACCGACTAGATTTTAAAAAGGGTCGAATGTCACAATGTTAAATTTATAATGTCAAATCGTATTTGAGTTATTTTTAATCATTTCTTTAGGTCGGCACTGCTGTTACTCAATATGTCATTAATTTAATTAAACGATTTTTAACTTAAATTTAGTTTATTATTTACTAAGCGTACATGTTAATACGAATGTTGTTTACTTTAAAATTAATTACAGAAATGGATTGATTCATATTTTGATACATATGGAAGTTAAAAACAACAAAATGTTATTTAAACTCAAGGGATTGGATTGCCATTACACCTTTGATATTTAATAGTAAAGGGATATTCGGGATACTCGAATCATATGAAGATCGTATGAAGGCAGATAAACTTTCTGTAATTACGGAGATGCTGCACTTCTGTGAGATTTTATCTAAACCTCTTACGTGATAAAAAACGGGAAAATTTCAGGAATTCTTGCCGCAACGTACTTCGAAAGTTTATAAGTGTCCTAATTTAGCGCACTTCGCGGCAGCTACAATCTTATATTAAGATTCTGTTATAAAGTTCACTTGAAATTAACCGAAGATTGTAGATATCACACGCTCGTAGTCGAAGGATTACGTGGGATAATCTTCGAAGTCATAAATTTTTTAATCAAAATTTTTTCTCGCAATCTTTAAATTTTTATCGCCAGACGTCTCGATTAATTAAATCTCAAATTATGTTTCTGTCTCGAATTAGATAAAAAGTTATACGTTGTCTCTAACATTAGCTAAAACGCTTAATTTACAACTCATTTCTTACAATCGTTCACAGTGTAAAAGCTCAACTCTTTCGTTAATAAAACTTTGACTGTAAGTCGATCAGAGGAATACTTATCTAGAGTACTCGATATAAATTGCGAGTGCCGTAGCAACAGCTGTAATTCGATCACCTTGTAAACAGGCATCCACCAAAGTTGCGCGTCGCATCGGTACGATGGTGCAAACAACCGGCCAGCTAATTTGTTTCCAATTAACAATCAAGTTTCAGTTAAATGCTAATTAACAAAGCACAAAGCGCTTCTATTCTCCGCCATTGGTTGCGAGGTGTAATTGAATACAAACGAAGCATCGAAGAGACACGTTAAAGGACGTCGTACCGACGACAGAAACACGCTCCTCCTTTCTCTTAACCGTAACGAAGGACTATGTCCCTTTGCTTTGCGTTAAAAGGAGACACTGCGGTATGCGACCTGCATCTCGATTTCGCGATATTTCCCATTGATTTCGACGACCCTCTCGACAATAGGAAGTAACAAAGCAAGTGTTTAAATGAAACATCTTCTCTTCTGTTTATATACCGCTGAAATATAATTGAAACTAAAATTCCTTGATAAGTATACGGATATTTATTCGGAATTTAATCGCTTATATATACCTAACTTCTTTAATTTGAATATCATTTGACTGTAGTTTTCAATTTGCGCGTTTCAATAAAGATTATTATTATTAATCAACAAAAGTTTATTTCTTAAAAATTCTTTTTTAACTTTTATTTATCAGTTAATTTCAAATGAAATTTCTATCGATAGAACACTAATTCGTATTTATTGATCGCCTTGATATTTAACGATATTATTTAAAAAAACTGAGGCACTTTATAAAAATATATCGTATTGCATCGACCTATTCGTACAGAATATTTCGAACGATAATTATTTCCTTAATGTAAATATTATTTGAGTATAGCTTCTGGTAAAAGTTTATCTCTTAAAAGTTCTTTTTTAAATCTTATTTATCAATTAATTTCAAATAGAGTTTATATCAATAAAACTAATTCGTATTTTAATTGATAGTCGATATTTAATGTTGAAAATTAACGCTGCGGCCAATGATCGGTGCTGTTCAAATTTTCATGAGGAAACCCATGACGATTCCAATTCATTTTACATATCAAAAGGGATGGTATATAATTCAGAAATTGTATTTGCGGGCTTATCCTTATCATATCTCTGCGGTCGAACGTTTCAAGGATTAACGAAAGCGACGATCGTTTCTGATTAGCGAAAATCGTGCCTCCAATGGGTGTCAGGAAAATGGAGGAGAGCGGACGCGATGCGGACGTGGCGGAGAGCAGAATGCATAATAATGGCTCATAAATTTTGACGCTCATAAATTTTACGCGAGGGTCGACCGTGCGTGTTTCAGCGAAACCGGCAACGAGCTAGTCCAGGGTTGACCTAGCGCGCGCGGCGAACTGTTCAACAGGGATCATTTGCATGTCGCCGCCAGCATTTCCGGTCGAGATAACGTCACGGTCATCTAAATTGAAGGGCAAAACTTGCGCTTGTTCTCCAAATACGCGAACAGGAACAAGACGTAAGCGAGTCGAACATAAATTAATTACCAGCGCATTACCGTTCGTTCAATACGAATAGCTTGGCGCAATACGACATGTTCTTCAACATATATAGATGAAAATATTGTACTGTAATTTTTTATCGGTGCGTTTAATTAAATTTTTAATACATACATATATGAACCTTTTATTTTGATTTATTTTATTTTTGTGCGATTTATTTATTGATTACACGTATTTATTTATTAATATGCATGCACACAGTTGGGAAATTTGTGTTAAATTTAGCACCAGGTGAATATGCTAGACAGTAACATAAATATTATGTAAAAAAAATTAACCCAAAAATGTAACACTGACACAATTTGTAAGCAAACTGTGTCAGCATATTCTTTTAGTAAAATTAATATTTATGGTATGTTAAATTAACATATATGTTATTTGTCTTAGAATTTATGTTTTAAAATATATTATTTTTGTAATTTTTGTTCACTTATAAATGATATTCACGCAAGAAATGTTAAATATCAATTTAACATAAAATATTTAAATAACATAATCTCATCATTAAATTAACACTCGGCTATATTAAAAATTCAACGTAAAATTTTAATAAGGACTTGAGTGGACCGGTATTAACATAAATACAAAATGTTTTTCACTGTGTATATTTAAAAATGTGAGAATGTATAGTAAATTCGTGTTAACCAATTCTACAACAATTGCATTTTTTGCACTTTCTTCTTTCGTTAGGAGAAAATGGACTACTGCGGACATTCAGAATTTGCGAGAATTTTTATTAAACCACGTTCGTCCAGAATCTTTTGTAGTTAAACAAAGCGGAACTCTTCATCACTGTAATTTCTACAGTACACACTTTTTTATCGAGCATCTTTTTTTAACAATGCGGAAGTTTATACAGCGCAGGAGTGCGGATTCCCCGTGCAATATGCGCTATTTTTACCACCATCGTATTTTTTCCCAAGTTCGAATAACATCCGAACGGCCAGCTAGCCGATCGATAAGCTACGATTTGACGCGAACGTCAGCTCGCCGGGATTCGAAAACGGAATAAAGAGTGCGCGATGAAACGACGAAAAAAGCTTTGGCTCCATCAGTGGCGCGTTTGGGATACCGATTCTATGAACTCAGGATTATTTGAATCCCGATTGAAAGGATTAAGAAGAGTTTCTCGAAATTTTCTCTAGAGTTGTTTTTTTAGCTATATATAATTAATGAGGCTTTTTATTTGTCAGCCTTACGTACTATATAAAATCATGCATATAGAAGAAAATTTACGTCTTAATCTAACCCTTTGTCGTGCAAAGAAAATGATTTAATGGAACATGTATGTTTAACCTTAATCGGTATTCGTTTAGAAATTTCCTTAATTCATATTTACGGGTTGTGTTCAATTTATATAATATTTGCTTAAAATTAATACAATAGACCGATTTTTTCAATTTGTAAGTTAAAATCCAAGGAGTATATAACTTAAAATTATCTAAGATTCTGAAAAATATTTGTTATAAACAATTTTTCACGACATAGTTTGAAGAAAAAATCCAGGTTTATTGGAATACTACTGGCGGATCCTAAAATTTGTCAAGAGATTACCGACTCGTCACAAGCAAATTTTTTTTTAAGTCAAATATGAAAAGATAGAATATTGAATCATTATTTAAATTAATACAATGAAAAAGTACTTACTTAAATATATAATTCATAAAATGTTTTATTTAAAATTATATTAATATAAAAGAAGAATAACATAATAGAATCTATATATTTATTTACAACATAGTAGAATCTATGTTTATTAGGAGTTTATTAAATTAAAAGATATTTTTAATTATAATATTAAAAATTGAAAAGAAAATTGTGATTAAGCATTTCAGAAATATTAAATATATACCTATATATAATATTTTGCTATAAATATTTTTAAAAGAACACTCCAAGGGGAATCCATGGAAGTCCTTCTTCCCCATAGATCAGCCACAGTGATGAATATACCGATTAAAATTAATAATATATTTTAATCTTAAATTATTCGATCTATTTTTCCAAATTATAATTCTGGATGAATGTAAAGTAGTAATGAAATTAAAATAAATTCAAGTTTGCTGATATTAGGAATGTCAGATCTTATTCTAAGACAAGTGTCTATCTATTTTCGAATTGGATCGTCAATCGCAAAACTAAAATCGGGGCACGTCCCTTTGCGGTGAAACGCTTTGAGGAAAGTTATCTCATCGTTACTTCGGCGATCGTCCTGATTGCATTTGGCGAAAACTTACCGGTGAATTTGGCTACTCCTTTCAAGACAACCTCTATGGCGTATGGCTCGCTCGATCCCTTCGCGTTTACCGCGTAAAGGGCGACCTTCGCCGGCTTGAGCATCTGAAACTCCCAGAATGGAAGAGATGATTCCAAACGCCGTTTGCCAACGATGGCGACGAATTTCTGCGGCAGACCGCCATCGTATCCCTCGACGCAGGATATCCTCACCCAGGAACCATTCATGTTGTAGGTCGTGCAGTTCTGCAACGGGTAAGGTCTGCCTGCGAAGAAAATGCAGCTTTAAAGATCGCGAGAGCGAAAGAACGAACGCGATCTTCGATTAGCGAGGGAGATCGCAAGATTGCTTTCAAAGGAAATACGTGTCTATTTTTCAAACAGGATCCTTCTCATCTTGCCTTTCGTCCTTGCATTTTACCGCGTATCCTATCTTTTATAGATATCTGCTTTGGGCAAGTGCGCATCAAAGAGAGGAATGAAAAGATGATTTCTTCAGTGAAATGCGAGTAATAAGAAAATCGAAGTTGAAATTATTTAACTTTTATCAATTATTTCTTAAAATTTTCTGTTATTAATATTTAAAATTAAAAATTTTCTTTAAATTCTGATATACTTTTATAAACGTAGTAAACACAAAAATATTGACAGAAACTTATTTTTCGTAATAAAATGCAACGATTTATATTTATTTCGTGACACCAAAAAATATTCTATAATTTTTTTCGACTTTTTTAACTTGTATCAGTAACATATATCATATTTTTAAAAAAATCAAAGCGACAACCAATTAATTCTTGGAAAAATATTGCCGATGTTATTCCGAATGTTCCACAAAAGTTAATAAAAATATTTATTTGATAAGCTATTTGCAAAACCGACCATAATAATTTAGTAAAAACATGACATTCTTATGCAGAAATTTCAAATTGTTATTGTAACCTAAGTATTATTTAATGCAATTAATTCTTTTGTTTAACATATTTATTTCTTTCTTTTTCTCAACAGATTTCATTATTGTATATATTTCATAAGATTTCGCTGCAAACCTCCGTTCAGGTTTTATTTTAATATGTTGGCTATATCAGTGTTTTTTCCTTTCTTATTACAAAAGTATTGAGTCAAATGATTTTATCGAAATTCTAGCGATACGAGGAAAAAGTGAGACAAATTGCTGCGCAAATTTTATTTTATTTTTCGCTGAAAATTACGCCGCAACGCCCGCTGATCCGTTTTCGAGACAATAAAATTATGTGTATTATCGACTAGGCCAGTGGTGCATTAACCAATTTCGAAATCATTTTTATACATAAACGGATAACCAAAAGATTCTATCGATCACTATTAATGTATCCTTTTACGGTTTTCTTCTTGAGGATATTAGAATTATTTATCAACAATCAATTAATTTTAAGAGTGCAAAAACATCTTATTAAAAAATCTAATTTTATAAAAAATCCCTTTTTACAAAAAAAATCACTTTAATAACGCGTTAAAATAATATATTAATCTTTATGAACCGGTGACCCCATTTGGGGTCACCCTCTTTTATTTTGTAAACTGTTCGCTCGATTTTTATGAAACTTAGCCTACCGAATAATTTAATGATTCTTTATTCGAATATGAGGTTAAAAATACAAAAAATTAAAATAGATCTAATATGCGGACAAAAATTAAAAAAATAATCTTATTTTATATGTATGTATATAAAATCCGGTTTTAGAGAATTTTTAATTACAAAGTAACATCAAATATCCATAGTTTTGTTTTATTTAAAGCTCATTAACGCAAAACTCATCAGTTAATTAATACTAATTTCCAACCTGATTTCCAACCAACTTTCAAACTCTGATTGTGAGCTCTATGATACTAGATCCTTTATTGAGATCTAGTGTTACTATCCTTTTGAAATTCGACATTTCAGGCTACATCCAAATTTAGCGATGCCATGACAAGAACCTATTCAAATCGAGTTTCACGATAATCAAATTATATTTTGAAATTTGAATTTTAGGATGTTGAGGCCAGAATCAAAATTCAGTAACCCTAAACACTCTTACAAGATCTTCCATAAGTTGCTTTGTCAGAAAGGTCCTCAAAGACTTATATACTCCGCAATCTTTTTACAAGAATATTAATACACATAGTGTGTTCGTATGTGTTAGATGATTTCAATTTACTCAATTTAATTAATTGATAACTGTGAAAGTATATTTACATAAGTAAATTTAGTATGCTACATATTCTCGATTATACTTTTCAATTAATAAAATTTGCGATACTAATAAAAGAAATTTGAGTATATAAAAGCCATTTTTATTTAATATAAAAAAGACTATATATAAGTCAGTCAAGATTTTCCATTTTCTCGAAAATAGAACTGGAGGTAAAATAACAGATTTTTCTCTCGCGAATTCTTCTTGAAAAGCATCGCATTCGATAGACGTCAGGCTGTTGCGAGTGCAACACGAAGAATCATGGTGCGCACTGTCGACGTGTATGTTGCTGCCATTATTGCATGGTTTCGCTGCATTTGTTTTCGTTGCGTATCGCACAATTGCTTTTGCCATCGCTAATCTTCCGGAAAGTGCAGAACGAAAGAAAATAGTACGAAGGGAGCTAATAGCACCGTCGTTGCTCACAGACTGCAGCTGCGGATTAAAGCGCTTGTTAAACCGTTTGTTTTTCGTCATCTGCTTTATTATCCGTGCTCATATCGCGTATAACTCGACGCTGCCGTTCCGTTCTCGAGGGAGGAAGACGATAATTCATAATTATCTTTCATTTCCCTTTAATACAAAATTACGTCGAATTTAAAGAAAATTTAATATAAGTTTTTATAGTATTCTGATTCATTACATTCAACCACATATTTTTTTGGTAAATTCGTAGGCAATTATTTTTCGATGGAAATTTTATTGTAATATTTCATACGACTTATATTTAATTTTTAACATTGTAATTTCTTCTATTATTATAATCTAAATTAAATTCTGGATAAAATAATATTCTCTTGAAAAAATATAATTTTATCTATTTAGTTTAAAGCTTAGTTGATTAAAGGCTTATTTATTATTTATATTGTATGGCGTTTTCTTAGTTGGACTTTTAATATTTCTTATTTAAAAAACCACGGAATATATCGTACAACTAACTCAATTAAGAGCGCTCGCGACTAACACGCGTGACTTTATTAAAAGTCGTTGCCTGGAAAAATATTAAGGCTTCGTATATTCTGGCAATTGTTTAACACTGTGCCATAGTTCATTAAACCAAATTTTATGTTCTGTTCATATTTAAAATGTTTCGGAAACACATTACTGTTATTTATGTTTCCCAATTTTTTGGTCTGTTCAAAATTCTTCCACTCTAATAATAAAACGTAAAAGAACCGATGGTTCTGGAACGTCTCGTGTTTATAATAAATTTATAACTGTTGTGGTCGAGAGCATTCGCGATGAATTGAGGTCGACCTTATCATTCTGCTCCTTCGCGGTTGTCTTAACGCAGAGATTACACGTTACAATGCGATACCTTGGCTTCTGTGTGCTCCTTGTTTACGATCTGTTGGAGACTGGCTTACAAGGGAAGATGTATTGAGAAATAATGATACTTGTGTTTACCATCTCGCATTATCAGTCTTCTCGAATATTCGAATACTGAAAATTACATTGCTGCTCGCATTTAATGAGAAATGTTCGTGAATTATTGTTTCTCTAATATCAATAAAAACTTCGTGAAAAATACAGAAAATAATTTCAATGTAATTTTCCATTTCTATTGACAGTAATCATCTGCTAAAATAAGACAGATTCATTCAATTATAAACTAAACAAAACAAAATTATCCGTGAAAAGTTTGTAATTCTGAATATGTGAAGAAAAGAACAATCAGAAAAAACGAAAATTACATTTTCAATACATTTTCGTCATTTTCAATAATATCGATTATTTCCATCAAAATTAGAAACTTTTGTACTAAACATGAAAATGTAAAATTTATATATAGGGGATTAAAGGATCTTTTCATTCTGGGACATTCAAATTTCTTATTATATTTGTCACATTTTTATAAATTTGAAAATAGAGAAATTTTCACGCGCTTTGTGCATATTAAACTTTTCATTCATTGGTTTGAAACTCATTTTTTTGCAGAGAATAATAAATTTTAATTATTATCCGAAATTTAAATAATGCAAATTGGTTTTTTTTACATCCTATGTGTCGTAAAGGAGTTGTTTAAAGAAACGAATGAAATTAATAAAATGCAGAATGCCATTATGAAGAATTGTAAAACCACGATATTTTATATAATTTGCATTGTACTTTGGGGACAACTATCAAACTTCTTCACGATTCACTTAGACGTTATAATATAGCTACTGATCTAGTGTTTGATCTGCGTTGTTGTAAAAGTTAGATTTCAATTTTGTATGTAGTAGACAGTTTTACAGGTGTATATTTTTTACGTAATTTTGAGAAGCATGTTGGTATCAATTTTGTAATTTCAGTTTGGATGCCTTGAATGTGGTTTCCATATAATATAATTGAACTAAATTTGATAACAAAATGTATGTACGTTTTGTGTGTGTGTGTATGTGTGTATGTGTGTGCGTGCGCGCGCGCGTGTGTATCCGACGTGTAAAGTTTTACTATATATTAGCTCGTGGTATTCCATATCCCCCTTTCTGTTTCATAACCGCAATCTTTTTTCTCTCTTTAGTTTTTGTAAATTACGTTCGTTCTGTATATTCGGAATTTCTATCTATAGTATACTTGATATTACTCTGTGTGGTTAAAAGATTTGTACCAAAAGTTATGTCATATGAATATTTACTAACGATGAGTTATTTTAATAAAACAAAATGGTATTCTCTCTTGATCTTCCTTTATCTATATCGACTAATATTTGTTGCGTATAAGATATTATATATATATGTATATACCGTATATATCACGAAATTGTCAACCAGTATCGTACGTGAGAGTCGAGCACCATGACGTGGGATGCTATAAGCAAGAAAACTGCCATCCGGTAATTACGTAAGGAGCACATCGAGCCGACGCGTGAAATAAATTACGCGTCCAATTACCACAGGCCTCGAGCCAAAGCGGAATAAGTATAGTCCGCGATGCTCCCGGGTGGCGATGCTGCATCCTGTGGACCAAATCGATCTGGTTGCTTGTCCGACGACGCGACGCGACCACCGACCACAAAACGGACAGGACTTTCTCGGTCTGCGCGAGGATCCAGGAACCGGCACGACGGTCGACGGCGCGACAGGCGTTATACCTCGTAATGAACATATTCAATTACGGTTTTCATTAAATTCCCGCAAAAAAGCACGCGACCGACGCGACGCGAGCGAATTTCAGCGTCTCTCGCTGTGCAACGTCGCATTCTTCCTCCTTCCTTTTTTACTCTTTTCTTCTCTTCTTAATTCTCGCGACTGTTCCCCGTTTTATACGATCTCTGGACTCTGTGGTCTTCGTGCAAATCGTGGCGCGAATAGAAAAGCATATGTTTGGGATTATAGTTTTAATCCATTCATTGGGATCACACACATACACACACACACACACACAGTCCCGTGTCTCATAAGGTCTTATAATAATACGGATTAAGAAAAATATGACATTCGGTAGAGAGCTTTTTGTGGAGAAAAGTTGATCTCGAGTTATCTGAAAGTTTCACGTTTAAATCGTTGCAATAAACTTTGGCGAAATCTGTATGTTTCAATAATATTAAATTTCGAAAAGCTGGAAAGAATGATTTACAAATATTATCCCTGTGCGGTACATAAGTTATTGTGGCAGGCTTATAATATTGTTCTGCGGGTATTATGTTACTTAATTGCAAAATTAATTAAAAGATGGCTTTAATTATGGCGCTATAAACTGTTAAATTATTCGGATGCAATAATAGTTACGTCCCCGCTAATTATGGATTAACATTTGTACGCATACTAATAATGCGGTACAGTGAATACGGAACGATATAACAATTGATAATAAATAGCAATCAGGCGAAATACATGTATCTCGAATAGATGATATTGTCGCGCCCTGGGGAGTCTGCGTGTCTGTTTCATAAATAGTTAAATACGTTAAACACACGTTGCTTTAGCTTTAAACAGCTCTTTCGCGACACAGAAACATAAAAAATAGACGAGCTGCATTATTAAACTTTCGTGGATATGGGGATAATTAAAAATTATTATTCTCTACAAAAAAATGACGTTTCAAACTGATGAATGAAAAGTTTATGCACGCAACACATGGGAATTTCTCTATTTCACTTATTTTCTAATTTACAAAAATATGACGAATGTACCTAATTGAGAACTTGAATGTTTCGAAATGAAAAGGTTCTTTAATCTTCTATAGCTTGAATTTTGCATTTTTTAGATTTAATATAATTCAAGAAACATGTTTGTTAAAAGAACAATATTTTTACATTGTAAAGCACACAGCTGTACAATCGTCACCAGAAGGTGTTTAAACCAATACACAATTTTTCAGTAGAAACAAACTTCCCTGTTGCAAGTTGAATATTTGTTGTGCATTAATAGTTTATAAATTCTGTAAATCTGCTTCGTTATTTTTTTATATATATCTCTGTTTAATAGTCTTTTGAGATATACAAATAGATATAAATTGAACCAAATCAGTTCTAACATAGCAATTGAATTTAGCGAAAAGGGAAAATAAATATGATTTTTATTTACCAACAACGTATATCATTGAGTATCACTCATTCTAATCAAATTATTAACAGAATATTTATCGAAACGCGGGTTTAAAAGATATATAAGAGATGTGACATTATGTAATCTGCAAACTAATCAGTCAATTGTGTTACAATTTAATATGCGCTCTACGGCATAATGGATGCTATGGACGTTTCTTTGGGGTTATCAATTAAGACAAAAAAGGGGTGGCGGGCTAAACTCACACGAACCTGCAGCAATGACTTGATAGAGGCAGGGTTGCTTGGAGTGACCGACGGAATTGCTGGCCCAGCAGCCCAGAGCCCCGTAATCCGTATCGGTTACCGGGGTGTAATTAAGCCTGCTGGTTGTGCCCTCGTTGCTATAGTTGGTGGACGGAACGTCGCTGAGGTCGCCGCTGTTGTTGAAGGTCCAATGGAAGGTCACGTTGGTGGGGCTGGCCTCGACCTCGCAAACTAAACTTATGGTCTCGTGCTTGAGGGCGCCATGCACCTCCTCGGGTACGTTGAACGGCGGCGGGGTGGCGTTCTGGTGTCTCCAGCCTCCGCCCTTGTTCAGCACGTACTTGCACACGGGCGCGACTGCGGCATAACGTATGGATTTTGGCACCTTACTACGTATTCCAGGCAGGGATCCGCGGGGACAATATGATCGAGGCACATGTAGCAAATGATAAAAAGAGAAAAGTGTAAAATATATAACAAGATAAGTAACGAAATAAATATCAAATTGGGAGTAAAATACAGTTAAATCGAGGCGTGCTTCAGAAAGATAATGAATGCACGTAATGTTGTGAGAATTAAAAATAATAAAGAATATATATATATATATATATATTTCGCGAATTTTCGCATCAAATTTTTAATTTATTTATTTTGGTAATATTATTTTAATATATGAGATATTAATTTTAGTATATGGAAAATTAAAAACACCATTAAATTAAGAAAAAGATCAGAGTTAAGTTTCTTAATAGAAAGTATTTTTCATTACTTCGATAATAGAATATTATATTAATATATATATTGTATAGTAACATGAAGTTAAATATTCATTAGATATGTATTCTAGGATAGCATTTGTTTGTTACGTATCGAATTTAGCATATGTGGAATAATACGAGCTATGCGCGTTCGGTTAACCAAAATATATGCGAGATAAGTTACCACATAGTGGACCCACCATTTATTAGACGATTTAATTAATAATTATATCGTATATGTGCGAAAGATATAGTCACTGAACCGACGAACATATATACGCATATATCTCCATTGGTGTTTCGAAATGAAAATATATATTATATATAAACTATATATTCATATATGTATCGGTAAGATAAATGATGCACGGTATATTTTAAATTTCCAACTTTTTCGCCAAGCTTTTAAATTGACGTTCGCCAGGTGAGTTAGTAAGAAGTTATGACTTGCGGCAACATTTACCATCATGAAACTACACAAGCTGCATTTCGAGCGGCTGTGTGCTAGGTTTCCAAAAAATATTCCAACGTCATCGCGTGCACATCGGTAGTGAAACATGCATCCGATCTAGATTCTGTATTTACCAGAGTAGCTCAAACCTTTTATCTAAACGAATGCTGAAAACTGCGGTCTTCCTTTAATTGGTTGCTTTTCAATTACATTTTGTTATTGGCTAATTTGACCGCCGTTTTTGATCTAACTGGTCTATCATCCAATAATGTCGAGTAATTCTTTAAAGGGATGCTAGCGTCATCTGTAATACCGATGAAACAGGCATTTCAGGCTTTTCCATTTTCTTCGTTTTCCTTATTTTTGTACAGAATAAAAAATTCTTCCCCGGAATAAAAGAAAAAATGCAAATAGCTGTGGGAAATTACAAACTTACAAAAAATCAAAAACATTGTAAATTACAGGTTTTTGTTACCATGTTATTTCTTCACATGATACAAGTAATTACAAGTATATTATCCAAACAAAAAGTTTCCTCATACTGTTTGATAATGTATAAGAATGTAACGAGACCTACAAATTATGATCTTGAAGCTTGCAAAAGAAGTAAATGAAAAAGTAAGATCTGACTGCATACAACCTAGCATTCATGCGATATATATAGGATACAGCAGAGCGAGAAATGTACGTGTAATGTTTTATTTGGAAAAAAAATTTACTTTTTCATTATATTTGACTGTTGCTTCATCCCCTTAATGTGATATGTTATTAGGCTAAACATAGCGAACTTTTGCGCTACTCTGGTAAATCTAGAGCTCAAGTTGGATCGGCTTCATGCAATTTCTTTGCATAAATGTTATATATTATATATGGCTGCGAGGAGCTCAATCCACGGATGAGAGATCGATAACTGTCGCCCTCCGCAGGTCGGTTCCACCGACGACATAAAATCGGCCGTTTTATTTATACTTTCCGATACTGCAAAATCGGAGAGCCGGGATTTACGCAACATCGCGGATATTTCGTGAAATATCGGCGATGTCAGTGAAGTGGTAGCGGTCGCTCATGGTCAGCCGCAAGGTAAGAGCCGCGGGGAAGTCAGCGCTAAATCACATCGATCGCGTTTCGCTGCGTATCTCAACTTTATTTCTCACAATTTTTGTTCCGAAACCTCTCTCGATATTCTATACCTTTAATCCTAAATCTAGGCTGTTGTATTTTTCATTTTAAATTTCAGAGAACTTCGAACCGATCATCATTTTCATTCTTAAATCTTCCCTAAATATTCTACATCTCTAATATTAAATTTTGGCTTTCAAATTTTTTATTTTGAATTTTAAAAACTTTGAATCAGAATGAAAGTTTTTTAAAATTTAAAATAAAAAATTTGAAAACCAAAATTTAATATTAGAGATGTAGAATATTTAGGGAAGATTTAAGAATGAAAATGATGATCGGTTCGAAGTTCTCTGAAAGTAGCGAATGGTTCGAAAATAGTGAATAGTTCGACAAGTCCTTTAAAATAAAAAATTTAAAAGCCTAAACTTATCTAAGATTAAAAAGTATAAGAACTTGTCGAACCATGCACTATTTTTGTTTTAAATCTTTCCTAAATATTCTGTACTTCTAATCTTAAGAGTCTCGATTTCCAAATTTTTTTATTTTGAAGCTTAAAAAACTTTGAACCGGTCGCGGAATAACGATGAGAAACTGGTGGCGTAAAATCGTTGGTTCTACTAGCAGCGTTCTACATCGTGGAATATGCTGTGCCACGAGACATTAATCGGCACTTTCATGAGGGTTTCCGCGTTTTCTCACTCTCTCTCTCTCTCTCTCTCTCTCTCTCTCTCTCTCTCTCTCTCTCATCGTCGTCGGGTAAGAGCGCGTAAAATATACTTACACATAACCTCGAGATTGACTACGTTGGACTTGGCGCGGCCCTCAACATTTGTGGCCATGCAGGTGTACCCTCCGGCGGACTCTCGAGTTATGCTCTGCAGCACCAGCGAGTGGTCCGAGAGCACCACGCCGGCGGTGACGTTGTGATGCAGCTCCTCTTTCTGAATAAGCAAACGAGATCGGGTATCTAAGTCAAGGAACTGCCACGTCACGCGCGTGGAAACAATACAAATCCCAAATTTCTGTGTAACATAATTTATGTTTGAATAACATTAACTAGCGTTATATACTACATTACTACAATATTCCTAAAGTCCTAAACAATACAAGTGTGCATCAACCTGAATTAACTTTATTAGAGCTTAACTTGTATCTATTTGAATCAACCTGCTTAATTTAAAATCTTGAGTTTGAGACATTTCTATTTCGAAGTGCCTTTAATTATTTAACACAAATTACGAATTATTTAGAACGATTCTTTGAATATTAATGCGTCAGAAATATCTATAACAAGATTATTGGATAATTAACAAATAAAACATTGACGTTCACTTTGTATCTGATGGTTTCCGCAATCGTTTTTCTCTCCACGTTAAATTCCCGTAAGACCGAACCGACGGCTCTCATTGTTGCCCGTCGCAAATAAACAAATTTGTCTTAGTCTTGGCATTCAGCGCCACTTCCGCCTCGACGAAGATCGTGCCGTTGCTCAGGAGGAAACAACCGCGGCCCGCTGCGGGTTGTCGTCCGCTTGAGAAGGTCGGACAAAGGGAATTTACGATGTACACTTGTCCTCCCTCTATCCTCTCATTCCTGTTTCCTCTCCCGTTCTCTCTCTCTCTCTCTCTCTCTCTCTCTCTCTCTCTCTCTCTCTCTCCTCTATAGAACAATTCCATCGGTGCTTCCTAGTGCTTTATCGTTCTCCGTTCCCCGTCTATCCACGCCCTTTCTCTTCATCCGTCTTTATCATCACTTTCTTGCGATTCTCCGTTTTGCTCTTCATCTTTTTGTTTGAATCCCGTCGCGTGTAGGACATCGTAAAACTTGCAAGTGCATTTTTGGCTGGCAGTTCTGCGAAGAATTTGGACGCGATTCTTCCTCAGCAAAAATTGAGACTAACGTTTCTTTACGATGTTATAATTCGCACACACACAATATTAAATATTTCATTAATAAATGTATATTAAAATGTATATTTTCATGAAACGTATTTAAAATTAATTAAAAACATAATTTTATTACTTATTTGAATTATTGGAAACTCTTTAACTTTCAATCGTTCGTAAATTACCGATATTTCGATATTTGAGCAATCGTTATTGCTTTGGTTTTTTTTTTATTATCTGTACATCCGGAAAACTCTCCCGTGTAATTTTTTAACCTTCCATTTTTAATCTTCCTAACTGCACTTTCCCACACATACGGTTCGAGGAGCAATTCATTGTTGTTTCTCTAACATTCGAGGACGATAGCGCGATATCCGCTTTGCACTTCTCCCCGTCGCGTCGTGGATTTACATTGCGCAAGAGGAAGCATCGGTGCGATTGCGATGCAAAATATTTGCACGCTTTAAATCACGAGGTCCAGATAACGGAGCATTTTTCTCCCTCCCTCGTCCATCCCAGAGGCACCAGAGAATACGAATCAAGTGCACTGAAAATTTCGCGATTTGGTTTAATGTGGATTCTCGCTTGTTTCGAATAAATCTTTTTCAACAGCACAAATTTACGCGTGTAAAAGATCTTTAAACTTCACAGTAATAAACTTAAGATGTGTTAAACCAATTTTCTAAACCTCAAGTATTTATCAATCTTGCGTTGTTTATTAATCTTGTTAAGTAAATATTTGCAGAATAAAAATATCTTTGAAAATATTTTACAGATGAAAAATATTGGCATAAATATTTACTTCAATTGGACTTAAAATAAATGTAACAATAAATAACAATCCTTCATGGGAAATATTTCCCTCTATTGAAAAATCGATTATCACAGGACAAAAAAGATTTACGAGTCTAAGACTTAACAGGATAACAAAATACAGAATGTCTATTTGTTGAAATTAGTTTGAACTGGAAAAGGTGAAGGATGTTTCGATAATGTTTGCAGAGAATTGTAACTGCGAGCATCGAGACGTCGGTCTCGATGCTCGCAGTTACAATTCTCTGCAAACATTATCGGAACATCCTTCACCTTGGATAAAATCACCGTGGATAAAACTGAAGGAAACTGGGCGAACAATACCGTGAAAAGGCGGATACGCGGCAGCGACCACGAGGCAAGAGGTTCGCGCGCGTACGTCTCGCTGCGCTTGTTTTAGATGAGTAACGAGCTCCGTATCTATTTCTCCGCGGAAACTGGTACGTGCCGAGGCGCATCGGGCGCCTGCAGCAGCGAGGCGTCGCTGTAGAATCGGGAAGCGATACGTCTTCGTGGGAGACAGTAGATATCGCGATGTAAACGCGCGGCGAGCAATGCGCATTCGTGCGATTATCTCGGTGTCTTCAGTTTTAAGCGCCTGAGAGAAGCCGGGGTGCTTTCAAATATAATTATCGAATCCCGCGGCTTTCGATTTTGCGAATATTATTATTGCGCGCGATGGCAAATGAAAAAAATCCCTCGGTGTAATTAAAAAAGATTCGGAATCCCAGAAATTCAATTTCATATACTAGCCAATTTAATATTGACGGATAGCGATTAATCTGGAAATAATCACTGGGGTATTTTTATACTCAGTGGCGAAAAAATGTCAATTGTGATTAAATATTATTTTTTATAAATGACGTTTAATATATATTCTTTCTTTTTTAATAACTATTCTTTATGAATTTTTTAATACGCAATTCCATCGAAAATCTACAGTAAAAAAACATTGAATTAATTAAAGTCTTTATTTCTTAGAAATTTTTTAGTCATAATATAAACTACTTAATATGCTTGTTCTGTTTAATATTTACTTGATTTTCACTCATTTTTTTCAGAAGATTTGGGTTAAATCCGTATTTATAATTTTCTTAAATATTAGTAAATTAGAAAACAATCAATAATGTATAATATGTTGTTAAAAATAGTGATTCTAATTGGGATATAAAAACCCCCTTAGGTAATCATTTCAAAAAATCACATGATTACACTGGATTAATTATTTATTTTATATCAAAATAACTGAATAGTGGTTTTAATACTTAAAGTAAGTATAATTAATCACCACCTTCCAGTGCTAAATTTTTGTAAGGATAAACTGTGAGGTTATAAAAGTTTAATTTAGAAATTAGAATCAGATTCTAGAGCGATTGAGTGAGAAAGTATCATTTTCGCTCAGATAAAAAAAAGTTGGCGGTTCACGTCTTTTATTATATATTTCATAGGTTCTTTAAAAAATCATGTCTTTAATTCTTTAATATCAGTATCTTTATCCACTCTTTTCACAGTCGGACATTCATATTTCTCAACGAATAATCCGCGATAAATAACACGTTGTCAACGAACATGAACTATTTCCATCTCGGAAACTCTCGCGGCGCAAATGGAATTTCCTATTTCGACGGCCACCTCCAGGATATGCTACGGCCACCGTCCTATGGGATTCGTGTACAGAGAGGACTCTCTCTTTCTTTCTCTCTCTCCCTCTCTCGGCATCCTGATACCGCGTGAATTCTCGCGTAACACGACGCCGTCGTATTAGACGTTAAATATACGTAGCTGTGTCGAGAACCGGATGATACGAGCGCGTGCCTCGTTCCGGGACGAGCGCAGAATATATCCGCGTCACCGAGTATAATATACACGAAGCCCACCCACCCCTCTCACGGATGCAAGACAGGAGCGATAAGTTCCATCTCTAACATTCTCGCGACAGCACTCTCCGTTATGGGCACGTGCGTCTTATATCGCGTATCCTATATACATCTCGTCGCAAAGTTTCGCCATCCGTTCGAGTTATGCATAAGTAACGGCCAAATCCTTTTTTCAACTTTTGACTTGCACCCATCGTGAATCGAAGAGATATCTTGCATGTCGATACAAGGCTATTCTTAATGGAAAATTTTGAGACGGACGATTCAAAAAGTGCGATTTTTATAAATTGAGAAAACAAGATTGACATTTTATGTCAATTCAAATTTTATGATTTCCTGAAAGAAGGGATATGACGACAACTCGAAAATGAACGATAAGCAAGGTATAACAATCACAGAAAATAATGCAAATAATAGAATCATATGGAAAGAATGATTTTATCGAAGAATCTAAAAATTTAGCTAAATATTGATCTGAAAATAATTTTTAGTTGACCATTAAAATAATTACGTAGAAATCTCAAGTATAACGAGCAGTGCTGCAAAAAGTTGTGATATATTAATAATCAGTTTGAACGTTTTAATAATTATTTTGATAGTCCAAACAAAATTATTTTTAGATCTGTATACTATTGGAAAATTTGTGTTAAATTTAATATATGTCCCAAACGATACAGATATTATGTAAAAAATTACTACAAAAAAAGGTAATACTGATACACAATTTGTAAGCAAACTGTGGTAACGGTTTTTTTTTCAAAATAATTAATATTTATAGTATGTTAAATTAATTCGTATTTTATTCATTCGTCTTAGAATTTATATTTTGAAAAGGATTACGTTACTTGTTCACATTCTCATAAATTGTGTCATTTTGACATTAAGAAATGTTGAATACCAATTTAACACAAAGTCTTTAAATAGTATAATCACATTAATGATCGAATATGTTAAAAATTCAACAAGATCGCGAAAATGGACCGTTTTTACATAATCATAAAATGTTTTTTACTATGTATTTAGCTAAATTTTTATAGATATATTTTTTAAAAACCATCCTTTCTGTACAGAATTTAAAAGGTATAATATTTTTTAGAAAATTTATATCTAATCGAATGTAAATAGCAAAAAATTGACGAAAGAGCAAGAAAATTTTGTCGTATTTTTCCGCTTGAATTTTCATCGTATTTTCGTCGATGCAACGAAGCCCGCTCTGGTATCGAATTATTTCCAATGTTGGACAAAGTCTCAAATTCCCAAAATACGCATGACGACGTTAATTGACGGAGATTCGATTTTCATTCGATCATCGCAAAACGCGAAATGCCGTCTCTATAATATGATATAATGATGTTATATCATAGCACGCTATGTAACGCATGCCGCAATGCTAACATAATAATCATGTCCCACCGATTTTGAATTTATGTTCCACTCGATCGGATCCTTTATGTGGTATCAGTAACACGATGTAACGAAATTTCACGAAATATCAAATAAAGCGAGAGACGAAATAACCGATTGTGAATAGTATACCAGCGATAGTATTAAGCATTTAAACGAGAAAGCAAGAATGTTTAAATGATTAAGAACGATTCGTCAAATCGATTCACAATCAGATTTCTATCGGTGATTCTCGACAAATTTTTTTTCCATTGCATAAACAAGCTCTAGAAAATATTTAACGATAATATATTATTGAAAGTACCAAGAGCACGAGAGATCCTCGCCTATTCGTAATCAACAACACTAAATTATAAAAGAAACATTAAACAAACAAGCTCTTATATCAGTATAATCATGCGTGCATTATTTCGCGTCCGGAAACAAAGCGAAATTGGTCAGCGCGTGGTTTCAAAGGCGCGTTCAAATATTTGTTTGCAATTCCCTCCCTCTTTCAATTTCCAGACGAAATGGCACCAACTGCAAACCGATTCGCGAATGAATCGTCACCGTTCGCCCGGATGATGCTTGTCTACCTGCACGATTCGGTTCTGTGCACGATTCCAGCTCGCGCGAAATGTCCGGTTCACGCAGCGGAATAAATATTCTTACCCGCAGTTTTACCTCATCGAGTTTTGCCTTCATTTGTTTTGTCCCCGTTTTTTTCCGTTTTCATACAAGTTAAAGAAGTTTTTACTACGCGGTTGTTGCTGAGCGAGAAACGAGATTAACTTAAAGCAACATGACAAAGCAAATTCAATTAACCCTTCAATGCCATATACCATTTTGTTGCGGGTGAAACATTGTAGTATGGCGTACTCAATCTGTTTTAATTGCTTATAATTTTCATAAAAATACTGTAACAATTATTTTAATCACATTCTGCAATTTGCAGCTAGGGATAATAAATACAGAAAAAAAGTAAATCAAAATTTTGTAGCAAAAGATAAATAGTAAATTTTTACATTCCTATTTTTGTTTTTAAATATCTTTTATAATTTTATTATTGTTTAAAAGTGTTTTGCACTTAAATAGTTAAAGATTACGACCGGGAGAATGATAAGTAATTTAAGATAATCGCCATGGGCACAATGTAAAGCAAAATTCCAGATAAATACAATATGTATCCCCCGAATCCTGATGTCGACTAACCCCAGATTAATTTTAAATTTTTGATAAAAGGATGCGGCTAGAGAGCGAATCTCGTCATTGCGAAAGAGTCGCCGCAATTTTTGCCCGATAGTAAATGATGCGTTCGTGTGCATACACATGCCGGAGCGCGTCATCCGTGCACAATAAAATTTTCGTCGTACGGACGTTTTTACGGATTGGTAAACCAACGGCGGCCGGTGATTCGTGGGCAATTTATTGGTTCGGTTCGACGAGCAGAACGGGATGCGGACCGTCGAACGGGAGGTGTGACAACGGGGTACTCGTAAATTTACAATAATTTCAACGAGAGTGCACACCGACGCTCGCGCGGCCGCACGAATGGCTGCAGACATTCCAAATTATCCTTGCTCTAAAATTCCATTCGAATGGCGGCGAACTTACTCGATCCGCCCCGTCGCCGAAAATTCACCGCATCCCGCGGATCGGGCTCTTAAATCCTTCGCGAGAACTTGAACATCGGTAATAATTTTACCGAGCAGGAAAATGCAAACGGAGTAAATCAAAGTTGGCGCTTGAAAGTGCAACGGAGTAAAAAAAAAAGATACTAAAAGATTCAACTCTCAGTTCTTTTCATATAAATTATTTTCTTCATTTCTATAGAAGAAAGTTTTCTTATGAATATTTTTTATATTATACAAAGTATTTCAAGCGGGAGAAAAAGAAAGAAAAGAAGAGAGCTGCAAGAGCATCTCCAAAATATCTTCAACTTCGTTCCTTTTATATGAAATACTGTCCAATTAAAAGTTTCTTTCTAGGATTCACGGCAGGAGAAGAAAATTTTCTTGATGCTGTCCGAATGATACCGAGTGCCATCTTCGATTTTCTCGCGCGATTCACCACATCATTTATCTGAGACGTGCAACCTCACACCTTCCGTCGTCGTCTCCGTTCTCGGCGTGCGCCACCAGGCCGATAAATAATTCGCGAAATTTCGCCCGGAATTCCCTGGAGTCGCGTTACGGCATTCCTGCCCCTCTAAGGAAAAATTTTCGTCCCTCCGGGCGGCGCACGCGACTATTCAAGGAAGAAAATTGTCCTGTAAGCGCGCGTACGAGAAGAGAGACGATCCTCCTTCTTTATGCCGTGAGGACCTTCGTCCTGCCTCTTACAAATTTAAAGAGGACAGTCAACGTTCTTCCTTTCGCGCCCGTCTTTTCGTTTAAATATGCAACAGTGTAGTGCTGCTGGAACCGAGACAAACGATCCGCGAAATTGTCCGAAGCAAACAGTATGCAAAAGAAAGAGGAGAAGGGAGAGAGAACGAGAGGGAGAGAGAGAGAGAGAGAGAGAGAAACAAAAAGAAAAAGTGACTCGAGGGGATTATTTTCTATATCCGAGACAACATGTATTTTTATTTGTTATGCTTCTACTTACGTCGAAATCAATTACATTATGTCTTAAGTGGTTGAGATCTGCATAAAAACGTACATACAGTGCATTAAAAAAATGACATTACTTTTATAACATAACTTCTTTTTCTGAAAATTCTCTAAGAGAAACCTTAGACATTTATGTTAGGTTAATATTTATCAATCAGTAATTTTAAAATAAAGAAAACGTTATGCGGTGCGTGTTCCTGTCATTATTTTCTCTTTCATTTTACATATCATTTTTATATTCTCGCTTTATTATTTACTTGCGGAAAGAAAGAGCTAAGGTATTGAACAGGAGAAAGGAGAATATACATAAATAAAGATGCAAAATAATTATGAAAAATGTAATAGGGTAGAACGGGGCTATTCCGTCAGTTTCAATCTTAAAGTAATATAAAATTTACTACAGTAAATAATATCTAATATAATAAAGATTCTTAATATTGTTTAAATAATATCTCTTTGCAGTGACGCGATCGCATTGCAATTACCTTATACATGCAATCATGATTGCTTTTTAAACGCACAAGCATGACTTTCAAATGTTCAATATTATTGTGCAGAAACAGACATTATCGTTAAAAACGGACAAAAAAAGCCTTGCTCTATCTATTAGAAGAGAAGTATACAAGATCATGAGGATAAAGAAAAATACTATTTTTGCGTGAAAATTGTACAATAGCAAAGTAATTATGACATTATTGTAAATTAGTAAGTGTAAGGAGTAAAATTACAATAATTGTGATATATAGGATAAATAACGTTCGTAGATAAAAG
Organism: Trachymyrmex cornetzi; assembly: GCF_001594075.2. Classification (NCBI taxonomy): domain Eukaryota; kingdom Metazoa; phylum Arthropoda; class Insecta; order Hymenoptera; family Formicidae; genus Trachymyrmex; species Trachymyrmex cornetzi. Next base: position 2,025,914 of record NW_017296059.1, read on the forward strand.
TTTACTCTATAAATCTTCTGGAGTGAAACTCACTCTAAAAGATTGAAAATTGAGCCAGTCTTGAAAAATTGATTGAATCTTGAAAAAAAGGGTAAAAATATTTTCACTCTTGAACAAGAGTGGCAGATTTTCACTCTTTAGGAGTGAGATTTCATTTCTGTAGAGTGAATTTCATTTCTATAAAGATTAAAAATTTGCTATTTTTGTTCAAGAGTGAAAATATTTTCACTTTTGTCAAGTCTGGTTAAATTTTCAATCTTTTAGAGCGATATTTCACTTCAGAATATTTAGAGAGTTGAAATAGCTACTTGTTTTAACTTTTTGTATGTTGAATTTTTACTTAATTGAAACCGACAAAGGTAAAGAATTTCGCCGCTGGAAATTCCGTTGTAATCTTGCTGGGCAATTTCCAGAAGATATTTGCAAGTCACTCGATTTGCATTATTTATTCGCAACATATGCGAATGGGAGCAATCGTTGTGATTTGACGGAAAGATATTATCTCGAGTCTGATGTGAATCTATATTTGCAGTATTGGTTCGCTCGTTGACGAAAATAGTCGTAAACTTTGTACAGTATTCAGTTTCATCAAAGCTAATAAAGGATTGTTATTGACTCGAGTGCGCAGTTTTCATGAAACATCACACAGTTTACGTGCGACATCATACCACTGCTTGATATCCTTGCAGAATGCCAAGGATATTACGAGTGAATCGAGGAAATGCTCGTAGGATTTCATGGTCTCCAGGGATTGACAAGGGAGAGAGGGAGAAAGGGAGAGAGGGGAAAATGATGAAAGACGTAATCCTGTTCAAGAGGCTTAACTCCGACGATCCTTGAGTGACCGAAGATAAAGAGAATCTGCACGATATGTGCTTTTGACGATTGTCTCCACCGGGAAAAAGAATATATCACTTGTGTCGAACGGTGAAAGAGTCAAAACTTTTCTCCGCTTACTTTTGTTATCGTGTTTAAAGTGGCCAGCTAAAGTAGGAGAAGAATTACATACCAATGTTTCAACACGAATGATCGTTCGCGTGGAATGACGCGAGACGATGAAGACTGACGTAATCCTGCACGGAGATACTCGAAGTTACACAAGTGTGAGGTTTTCCAGAGGGTAGACTTGCAGGAAAATTCGAGGCGTGCTTTCCTCCGCAGCTTCCTCGGAGACTAATCCGAGAGTAAATCGTCTCGCGCCGGGACGCCTTCAAATCTGATTAATTGCGTCGCGCCGCAGCAAAGCCTCGCTTTGATTATGCGGGAGCTAAAGATCTTTCCACGCTAACTTCGGCAATTCGTTTCCTAACGAATGGCATTTTCGTATCCTCTTATAACACATAAAATATATCGCTTTAACTTGTTTCAATTCAAAACAATCCTTCGATATTTGGTTTTTATGCAAGTAGAATTTTTTGTTTAACTTGCTTAACTTTTTAAGGGAGCTTCCTAATAAAGAAACATATTTTTTTAATTTCTTGGAGTGAAATCGCACTCCAAAAGAGTTAAAATACCACCACTATTGAATAAATTTGCACTATTAAAAATGTGAACTCTTTTGGAATGAGAGTTCAACTTTTAGAGTGAGATTCATTCTTAAAACAGAGCGAGATATTTTCCTTTGGATAAGTGGATATAAATCTCACTTAAAAAAAAAAAATAGAGTGAAAATCTGCCACTCTTATTCAAGAATGCAAATTTTTCACTCTTTTTTAATAGTGGCAGTATTTTCACTCGTTTGGAGTGAGAAAGAGAATAAAGATTTTTATTTTTTAAGAATTTTTGGAATCGTTAATTTAAAAATTCTAAAATTCGTATTTAAAAAAAACAATTTAATTATCATGAAAGTCGGTTTTTGGGATCGTTAAGTTTGAATATAGCCTGAAAATTGATTTATTCGAATTGTATGAAATCTATAAAAATGTTTGTATATTTCATACAATTTAAAACAAAATAAATATATATTTGGATGTTGAAGAGAGAAAAAGCGAAGATTCTGAGTGTAAAGTGTGAGCAACGTGAACAAATCTATTGTCAAATTTCAGACGTAACGGAATATCCAATGGAAGATCTAGTGCCTCAGGGCACAATCAGAGTTTGGAAGTCAATTAAGTTGAAGTCATAACGTTCTAGTACTGTTTACATGTAACACTAACGAGCTTCAAATAAATCGAAACTAAAAACTTGATGTTATTTGCAATTAAAAATTAAAACTAAAACCGAGTTTTATGACAATCGGATTATTATTTAAAAATTCTATTCGCAAATATTGGATCATTTTGAATTTTTTAGTTTTGACCGAAAAGCATTAGCAAATTATCCCCCACAAACCAAATTTCGGGAAAATCGAATGAGCAGTTTGTAAAATAAAAGGGGATGACCCCGAACGGAGCCACCCATCCATAAAGGATTAAATCGATAAATATGAAATGCGAAGGAATTGTTGAATCCCGGTCTCGGATAATTTAGCGATATTTTCGCGTCTGTTAAACTTTCGAAAATCTATCTTTTTTACGATTTTGCTTTTGTCGATGACGTAATTGCAGTCTGAATAACGTCGCTTTGCAGTTTTTAACATTTGGAATTTTTTATATTTGTTTTTAATATCGCGAAAATGTCACCCAGTCCACGCGCGATCGCTTCAGCGTTACTACGCAATGATTCGCATAATTCATTTCGGCTAATGCCGCATGCATCGAATAGTGCCGTAGGCGGACGAACCCGGTGCGCAATGTTAATGCCGGACGGAATAGGCGTACTAATTAGGGGATATTTCATTAGGACCTGCGTAAATAGCCGGTAAAATCGGTCGTCCCTGAAATTCCGCCCTGTGGCCGTTTGCAGTGGTTAAATATATATGTTGTACGTGCGTTCATTTACCTCACCACTTTTGTCTCTTTAAAACTAATGGTATTGAAAGGTCGATATTAATAATAATCGAAATTTTGAAAAGCTAGTGACAGGAGTCGCGATGCACTGTTTTTTATAAATTATAGGTATCGTCTGATGTTACATGGCGCGATAATTAATCATGCATATAGTTAAAATTAAGTACTTATCTGCAACAACCAGAAAAAAAGATTAAAATCTGTGACATCAAAAAAATTAATGTTTCTCATGTGACGTCTTCTCGTTTATGAAAATGAGAGAGGAAAATTGAAGATTTTGTATGATGTAGATTTTATGATGTAGATAAAATATAAAAGTTTAGCTCTTGTTTTCACGTGTATGACTCATTTAACAAAATCATTTCACACTTAAATTATTACTATATTTTTGTATATTTTACAATTTTGATAAAGCAATCGTTTGCAATATTGCTTGTATTGCATGCCCATCGATAAGATCTTTTGGAGAGAATAACGTTATTATGCGGTGATGAGATGTATATTGCGCAATTTAGGATAGGTTAAAGCAGGTCAATGGTGGAAGTGTTCAAGCAATGCCCTGCAGGTCAATTACAACTAACCCAGATAACCTTCGATAACGATTCGACTGATTTCTCTATGATCTGTATCTTCTGTTTAAAACTATTCTCAGATAATTATACGAGAATGAACGTTAAACGAATATAGAGATAATCCAACTAAAAGCCGTTAAAAGTACTTCAATCGTAGAATCTTAATATATGTACTAAAAAAATTTAAATAAATAAAATCAGGACTCTTCTACGTACATTACAATTATAAAATAGGCAAAAGACTCTAAGAGTCTAACGTAGTTAGTGGAGCGTAGTAAATTGTTTATGACAATATGTCTTTTATTCCTTCAGAATGTACCTTACAATACATGCGGACGTTTCGGCTCCAATTCGGACCATCTTCAATGCAAATTATCAATCTTCTAATATATTTCTAAGATGCATTCCTCACACTCTAAATAATCACGGCGTTCTCAATTTCCTCATGAAAACATTTCCTGATGTTCATCAGTATAAACCGACAACAATCCCAGAATGTGAGAAAGCCATAAGCAACAATGAATCAAATATGATAAGGTATATAACCCACGTCAATATATATAATAAAATTCGCATTAGAATTTTTTGTACAATACATGTCAATAATTAAAAATCAATACGTTTCGGCTACCTTCATCGAGAAACAACGATTGAATCATGTGTTATTCATATTTTATGTATCACGTACGCAATTAGAGTTCAGTCTATATTTATGTCGGTACACGAGTTGCACTCTGGTCGTTGACTGGGGAATATTTGCACATCGTTTTCGCCTCATTATTAAACATTCGATTTATGACGAGGACCATATTGATAATCCCGATTTATAAAAAAATAAAGAAAAAAGTGAATGAGTAGTCGATGCAGCGCCTACCTCATGAAACCAGGTCAATTTGTATGATCTGGGATTCGCCCTGACGTTGCACTCGAAGTAAACATCGGAGCCCTCCTTGATATTCTTCGGATTCAGAGTGGAACCTATCTTGAGACTGGCGATGGGCGCAACTGCAATAAGAAAATCGAACGTTGTATGAAAAATAACAAATATAATTCAATTGTTTCTTAAAAAATTCGTACACGAAAAAATGATGCACATATTAACAGTATTAGTCGACAGCAGTCTAATTGAAAATAATCTAGTTAAGTGACAGTGTTAATGAAACAAATACGCCATGCTCTTGTAATAAAACGTTATTTGTTTCATTAATACTGTCATCGAATTAACAAGATTACTTTCAATTAGACTGCTGTTGACTAATGTTGTTAATACACTGTTAAATTCATAATATCAAATTATACCTAATTTGAATTATTTTTAATTGTTTACAAGTCGCCATTGTTTCTACTCTTGATCTTGTTAATTTAACTAAAATGATAGAGTTAAACAGTTTTTAATTCAAGAAATTAATTTGATTCAAATTTAATTAATTTTTTAAGTGCGTACATTAATAATACATTGTTTACTCCGAAACTCGGCAATTTAACCATAGAAATGAATTGATTAAATGTAGCTGTTTTCTTAATCACATGTTTTTAATACAAATAATATATTTCGATACATTTGAAAGTTAAAAATAACAAAATGTTATATTTAACTTAAAAAATTAATTTAAATTTAATCCATTAATACTTAACAGCGTATATAATATAATTTTTTGTGTATAATAACAGAAACATAAATATTTTTACTATCTTACTAAAATATTTACATGTTTAGTTATATTATTTCGTGTTACACTTCGCTTAAATAGAGGAAACCACTGAAAATAATTTCTCTGATTAAAACAAGACAGATTTTGATTTCCATTGAAGAGAAATGTACATTTATAGAAAACAAAATACAAATATTTTCAAAATTTATTTTTACATTCGAGCAACATGAATAATTTGATGTTATTTTTTATGTTTAGACACGAAATATTAAATATATCCCGCGCAGTATTCGGACGAGATCGTGAAAAAACTGAACGCCGCGAGTGTATCGGAGCGTGACATCATCGGTAATTTATAAACGTCGCTTTGACACAACGTTATTTATGAACCGATGGATACCAACGCATGGCAGAATAATATTGCGGATATTAACGGGCCGGACTTTAATGAAATCTGCATTTTCGGCAGTGGAGTCAAAGCGGAAACGCGTTACGTTAGCACGGAATTTTATCGCGCGTGATTTTCTCATATAATGAAAATCGCGATTGATCACTATGTCAATTTGGTATGAATATGTGTGTGTAGAGAGTTCTGTGTAGAGTTAATTTGCGAATAATGATGATAATGATAAAGGGCGATGATTAGAGACCAGAATTTCATTTCGCTGACAATCGAATGCGCGTTTCAATAAAAACACTTGAATTTTACATTTATGTAAACGAATAACTGATTTTAATAAATTGTCCATCAATCGCGATAAAGAAATAAGTAAAAAGTTATTAAAATTATTATGAATTATTTCTACGATAATAAATTTTATTATTAATTTCGTAATATGATTAATAATTATATATAAAGTCATTTCATCGAGAAAGAATGTAAAACTTCTGCAGTAACTCTTGAATCTGTTTTAATTAATTACAATTACCTATATATCACCAATAAATTACCGATATAAATGAGAATTATTCGATGCTTTCATTTAATATAAACGCATGAAATTTCTTTGAAGGCTTTTAAATTTATCACAGTTAGCTTATACAAAATTATACAATAAATTTTGGAGCTAATTTAATAACACGATCGTGTGGATTGTTTGATCTTTTCATTTCACAACGCATAGACGTGTAATCTTGTTAATGGCTTTTAAAGTTAATTAATTATAGTCTTGCGACGAATGAAACAACCAATAACTCCATTCACGTAGTATGACAATATTATATAGCATTGCAAATAGAATCTCGATGTTCAATGAAGAAGAAACGAGGTATAGAAGGCTCTTGAAATAGGATTACGCGTCCATAAGGCCGTTTAAATAATAAATCAAAGCGAACTAATTTAAAGCTCCTCTTTCTAATGGCATGAGGGAAATATAAACGAATACGATGATCAGCACGGAACACGGCTATTAATAATGACACTTTGATCACAGCATTGAAGTTCCCGTCAGTGATATCTTCGACGTAACATAATTAGATGGCATAATTATAATATGCACGCGTATACACAAAATGGCGCACAAAATGTCATACCATTTAATGATCCAATTTTCCAGGTTTTGATAATTAATTTTCTATCCCAATTCTGTACCAATTTTATTAAAACTAAATATGTTATAAAGTAAATGGTATGACATTTTGTGCACTCTATATATGTGTTCCTATTTATAAATCATTTAATTAGCGATAATTAATAACAAATTTTGATACGCGCGACATCATGAATTTCTTCTTGTATTGAGTTTGGCTATTTATTGGCAAGAGGAGAAACGGTCGTTATTCCGGATACCTTGTGTGCGACCGGAATATTTGTAACAATGCAATCGCGTGTAACTACAATTACAAGCGTCGCGTATACGGATGGCGCATTGCCGTCGAGCGCAGCGTTGCGAGATAGTAATTGCATGTTGATTCAATCCATTCTCGTAACACACGAGGAAACGGCCAATGAGAATCGCGAGAGTGCTTCTCGATAAACAAAGTGGCATTGATTTCCGTTGGGTGACGATCGTTTCGCGTGAAATCGAACGGACGAGCGGAAAACGGTATGCACACTTCTCTGGCTTTCTCTAGCAATATTTTTCTTCGATTTCCCGTGTAGCGTCGATTCGAAACGAAACGAGGAAAAAATTATTATTTCTTCCGAGTGAATGCGAGCGACTTTTAATTAACGTGACTTTAATAAAAACGCAGGTTATATCGAATATCGTGAAAATCGGCGGTCTACGCTCTCGCACCCGAGAAAACACAAAGCTCTTCCGCTAGAGAAATCAGTCAGAGAGAATACGAGTAGTTCTTTCAGCTCCCTTTTCCCGCCGTCTGAAATAATTGAAGAGAAACATGTCAGATGATTTTACTGGTTTGTATCAACCTCTTAATTGAACGACAGCTAGGAACTGCAGATTGAAATGAAACATTGGAAAATTCAACGGAAGAGAATGTGGAAAATGAAAAATAAAATAGAATGGAGATCATCATATAATTTTTTATACGTATCATTCTTCCATCACAATTAACTAAATGAAATATTGTTAATCGTCACCATCTAACGAAACCCGAAATGAATAGCACTACAAACGCACTGAAAAGAGTCTAGTTGTTATTACCAGAACATTTAGTTGAAATTATTTCACTCAACATTCGATGGCTATAACCAGATTCTTTTTTTCAGTGTATTCTGTACATCTTAAAAAGTATAGGTGTAGATTTAAAATCATGAACAGTTTTATAATTGCACGGAAAAAAGAAAGTAGCTATCGTAACTAAAAATTGCATGTGGTAACTAAATGGCAGGTGTAAAATATGGACAGCTAAAATATAGGTATCATAACTAATGTCTTAGCTATGATATCTATATATTATAGCAGCAACAGCAAACCATTTCCTTGTAGTTTATAAATTTATAGTTACGGCAGCAAATATATTATAATAAACCAAGATTAGTTGCGGCAGAGAAAATTTTGTTTTCTGCGTGGTGTTTTAAATTCACACCAATAGGTATGATGTGAATTTAAAACTCATGGTATATTTATTTTTCAACACCAACACGGTGTAAATTATATAAACACCGCATGATGTTAAACCACTCCATACTTTTTAGAATGCAGAATAAAAAAATTCTGTTTGAGTAAAGAAATTAATATCACGTTAGAATGCAGCAGTCTATAATTTTCCAAATAGTTTCCGTCGTTAATCGCAATCGTGAAGGATTCCATTTCAACTCGTTTGTTCGCCAGGGTTTGAATTGGTCTTGCGTACTTAGTTTCCACGCCGTCGCGAATCTGCGCGCGGAAACGGAAGACGCGGGGAATGGAAGTAAGTAGCGAGACGCGACGGGAGAAGATCGTCGACGGAGCGGAAAATACGACTTATAACAGAACCTTCCCGATAAATTCACGGAATATAATGCGACGAGTAATTATGCAACGTGGAGCCTAATCTGGAAACACGGTAGTGTCTCGTCGCTAATTTTACGTTTCACGTGAAATGTATGGATTGACTGCGTTATATAATTGTTACATTTGTAAAAAAAAAAGCTTAAGATAAATTAATGTAAAAATAAATAAAGGAAGATCAATATAACATCGTGAAAAATAAATACGAAAAGTAGGAAATGTCAATTTAAACTTTATAATAAGAACCAACACAATTGTTACCTTTATCGGATATAAAAAGATTCTTTCGATAAATTTTTTATTTCTGTGCCAAACTCTTTCTAAATTCCTTGGAGTGAAATCCGAGTTTAAACGGTATTTTGAATGATGGAAATACGTCACTTTGAGTCCATACAATATATACACGGTATAAGTTTGCAAATTCTTAGGTGTATTAGATTTGCGCGATAATCTACATTGGCTGTTTCTCCGCGAGGAATTTACGGAATCGCGTCTTCATGATTGCAGCAGAGAATCTTGTGATCGTGTTGCGCGCGTGGGATTATAATAGAACCGCGCAGTATTGCGATATTCATAACGCGAGTTGCTGATTACGTCGGCAAACACGATCGTCGTAGCTCGGAAATGCGGCTCTCGTGACTACGGTATGTAATCTCGAAATAAATCTTACATCGGCGCATATAGCGCGCGTCGCTTCCCGGATTGTGTTGCACGTTACGTAGTGCGCGTTCGATATAAACGCGCGTGCATGCGGTGACACCACAATATGCATCCCGACGATTCTGCCGCGGCTGCACTCAGCCGTTGTGAAATTCACGGAATACGTGCAACCGCATCCCGCAAACCCTCTCTCGCAGGATGCTTCTTCACACGTGTATTCGAACGCTTAAACCGCGTTTAATCCCTTCGCGATTCCTTATTTGTCAAAAATATGCGTATATTCCTTTTTACAGATGTACAGATACTTCACAGAACATTTTTATCAATCTTTAAACTTTACTTCAACTTGAATTGTCTTTGATTACGTTATGTTATATTTTAAAATTCTATCTTGTGTAAGGATTGTGTAAGGCTGTTACAATTACGCAAGATAATTTTTTCTGCATAAGAATCTTGCATTGGAGTTTCACTAACTGCAAATGAAACGTTTCACATTCGCGCATATTATTTATTGTAAAATTATTAATCCTTTGTGGATCAACGATCTCATTTGGGGTCACACAGTTTTTTTTTATAAACTACTTTTCTCATGAAACTTGGCCCAAGGATAATTTAATGTTTTATTCGTATATCAGAGGTCACGAAAATAAAAAATTGAAAATGGTAGATCCAGTATGGCAAAGAATTGAAGAAAATAATCTGATTATTATAAAATATATTATATATATTCAGTTTTAGGGATTCCTTTTAATGTGCAAAGTAATATACAGTTTCGCTTTATTTAAAGCTCATTATAGCTATACGTACTGATTTCCAAACTTTTGAACTCTGTCCTATTATTGTGAGCTCTGTGACACTGGATCCTCCTTCACTAGAGGTTCGACATTTTTAGGCATTCAAACTTAGCGATACCAAGAATCTCTTAATTGAGTTTCACGATAATCAAATTATTTTCTTCTATTGGAATTTTATTTTCTTGAAGTCAGAATCAAATTCATCGACCCCGAAAATTCCTAAAAATAAGGTCTTCAAAGAGTCAAACACAGAACGACATTCCCTTTACCTTTAAATATTCAATTATATTGAATATTTAATTATCTTGTAATCTGACGACGCGAGTCTCGACCATTCAAATATTTTTTCAGAGGCTTTGTTCCTCTTCCTTTTCACTCTTTTTCAGGCAAGCCTATTAATATTATTTTACGAAATTGATTTTTAAGCGGCACTCGTGGTACGTGTATTGTATTTTTCGTGCACCCTACAGTTGAACGAAATTGGCCGGATGATTGGTTAGTGGTTTCCGATCGCGCTTGCGATCGCACCTCGATGGAAATTCGTAAAAGCGACACGACGCGAGCAATTATCGTGCCGCGTCGGGCATTTTCATTTCTGCGGGAGCACTCAAATCGCGACACTCTCTCTTTTTTTCCATCGCTTTCCACCGGACACGCGTCGCGTATCCGGTTGCGCGCGAATCGACCGATCTCTGTATTGAAATCTCCCTGTTCTGCATTATCCCACTACGCCTTTGGGAATCCTCGGTAATAGCGCGTCGTTGAAAATATGAAAAACGATATTGCATCCTGCGTAGGAATTTTCATAACAACTGGTTCTCGTTTCGCATGGTACATGATTAATATACAGGATGTTTTTGAACAACATCGATTAACAAAGTATAAATAAATAAATAAATAAATATATTTCCTTTAAATATTTTAACAACAGTTTATAAAAATAATTTCCAAATTATATATAAGTGACTGAAAGAATATAAACGATTCTCTAGAATTTTTGGAGTGGAATTTAATTTTAAAGAGTGATAATTGAGCTAATAATGAAAAAGAGTGGATCAATTGTTAATTTTTAAGAATGATGTTTTACTCTTAATTAGAGAGTTACTTCCCCCCCAAAGATTTTAGAGAGCAGAGCTTCAATTTTGACTCTAATAGGTAATAATTAGAATATCTTGAGATGAGTGAAGATGTCTTGATAGAGAAATCGGAGATTCCACTTTAATTCAATTCATTTGCATCACTTTTATTGCATAATTTTTACATATATGCAAATTATAGCAAATTTTGCGGTACTAAAAAATCCACAACCATTCGTAGCAGTCTCTAATATTATCTTCTAGATCATAACATTCTTTTCTCTTCGACGATCAGTATTATAGATAACGGCAGTCCATCGTCAGTGACATCTCGAGCGATCGTCCTGGAATAAAGCTTGGCACTTAGATCTCATTGTTCGTTCGGGCATCTCGTGGAGGCTGCGTGGTGGACCACCGTCGTCACCCCGAGAATTCGATTCATCAAAGTTCTTGCCAAACGAAATGTCTCGATAAGGAGAGCGAGAAAAGTGCAAATGAAAAAAGTGGAAATAGAGGAGGAAGACAAAGTGGGATAAGAAGAAAGACTGAGTGGGATAGTGGATGTCAGGTGTAAGTGAGAGAAAAATTTATTTCGGAGAGAAGGGAATAAAAGAATTAGAATTTCTTTAATCTAACGCAAGTTCTTCACACAAATAGAAAAAATCAAAGAAAAAAGATATAGATTGAATAAAATATCAGTTTAATCCCTTCACACTTAACAGATCAAATGTGAAAAGTTAATAGGGAAAATTTTTACGAAGAATCGTCGAAGATGTGCTTATAAAAAATTATAATTGTAAAAAAAATTATAATTTATTAAAGACATTCCACGTCCACAGTAAGAAATAACAGGAAAGGGAAAGAACCTTAAATTTAAAGTGAGAAAGGAACGATAGCGGGAAGAGAATTCACTTGCAACTTACGAGGAACGAGAATGAAGAAGAATGTAATAAGGATGGAAAGACGAGACGCGCTAGAAGACAGTCGAGAAAAGAAGATGAATGTCGGTGAAGAAATGTTGACGAAAAACCGTGTGAATATGTAGAACAGCGAGGAAGAAGATGCAAAGGAAGGAAGAACGAGGATAAAGTGTCAAGGAACGCAGCAACGAATGAAGGCGAAGTACAACGAAACTGTGTGAGAAACGGCCAAAATGTGGAAAAACAATAGGAGTAGCTGGAATTGCGAGCAAGATGGAGATCTAGCAGTACAGAAAGACGGGTTAAGAATTCAGAAGAATAAGGGAAAAATATGCGTTAACTCTGAGTACGTCTTCAAAATTGGAATACCTCGAGCGATGTATCACGTTTTAATGTTCCCTCTCTCGATTTAAGATCAGAAATTACTGTAAAAATTTTTGCTATCCCAATACTATGACGATCTTATAACAAATTAAAATTTAATAAATTATTACTTCTAATCCAGGAATATAGTCACTTTATTTTTGTTTTGTAAACAATCATTTAAGGTGTTTTTTTTTAAATTAAAATCACTTTTATTAACAATATATAGTATATTAATAATAGTTTTCCAATTTATTGGCATTTGGAAACATTAGATATGGATTCATTCATAATTTTCTAAAAAAAAAAAGTAAGCAGAGAAAGCAAATAATTATTAAATAAAATAAATAGGTTAAGCAACTTATTACAATATTACTTCTAAAAAATTAAAGATTTTATTAATTATTAAAGCATTCAATATAACGCTTTTTTATTGCAGGTTTTTGAATTGTATATTTAAAGGTTCGTAAAGAATAGTTATTAAAAAAGAAAGAAAACGCTATCCATTTTACAACAATTCACATTTTCTGTCGTTAAAGTATAAAAATCTAGGTGACTATTCTCGGGTTAATTATTTTAAATTAATAATATATGTATATGACAATAGATATAATTTGTTTCTTAATGTACATATGTCTGATATCAAAAAAGATTCCAAATTATTTCAGAGATGACAAATAAAATAAAATAGTGAAACAATTTTCAGAAAAATAACTACATAAAATAACAAAATCTTTTACAGACTGTCACTTCATGTTATCATAGGATGTGTTTCAAGAACAGAGAACGAAAGACGAAATAGAAGGAAGTGAAAATGAGATCATTTATATCGAGATGATGGCCGAAATAGAAAATGAGAAAGAGCGAAAGATTGAGAAGAGATTTCCAAAATAGATCCATAACGGCTTCGCGATATGAATTCTGCGACGTGTGCGATAGATCGACACGATATCATCTAGCGAATTCTTTTTCGGCTGGTTGTCACGCGATGGATTCGATTGATATCGACGTCCTGGCTAGTATAAAATTTTCGGAAAGGATCGAAACGTGCAATCCATTCGACCTGGGATACGTGTCTATCCTGTCGAGTCGACAAGTCGGGCCAAACAAGCAACCGAAAATGCGATTTCTGGCGCGATAATCGATTTTTAAAAGATGATTACGTGTTTATGTGCAATGAGGGAGAAACGTGAGGGAAAGAACCGCTCAAAAACGAAAAAATTTGAAGCATTTGATCAAACGAGCGCAATTTTGTCAAGAAATATAGAAATACACAAATAAACATTTGTAAAAAAAATTTACTAAATTTTAATAAATATTTGTTTGAGTACTAACGAAATATTTACTGAAACATATATTTATTTGATACCATTAATTTGATTTAAGAATCATTTTTTTTATTAATAAATATATATTTATTGTAAGTAAATGTTTAGTCGATACTATTTAAACAAATATTTATTAAAATTTAGTAAATTTTTGTCCAGAGTGTCAAAAATAATAAATAAAAATATTATAAAAAAAATAGACATATTATATAACTGATCGGTTCATATTTTTAAAAGAAACTCGATTTCATCTATATCGAATTTTTACCGAGAAAATGTATTAAATCAAATTCACGTCTGTGAGATAAACCGCTATGTCTCGATGTAAATTTTCGTAGAGAACGGTGAATTTCGAACTCAAGGAATTTGTGGTAGTCGTGGAAAAGCGAGCGAGCGTTCACGATTTTCGGCGACACGAAGAGTCAAGGGGATCACCTCTCAAAGGCTACTAATTTTTAATTAAAACTTTGTCATCCTTGTCTATTATTCGAAGGGCGGAGGTTACCAACGAACAGAATGGTGGATTCGGCATACGCGATCGTACTGTATTAACGTCGTTGTAACCGAAGGAATGTCGACCACGGGCTGTCAATTTTTAATTAAAAACTTTGCGGTTACTGTCTGGAAACGAAAGCGACGTTGAGTAATGACAATATGTTTTTATGAAATTAATATAGAGATACAATTAACCTTATCGCATCATCCAGTGTGTTATTACATATATTTAAACTACATATTTTACTTTTAGATATTAGACAGTACTTAGATTCATTCTTTATTCCTACAAAAAATTATTGCAACTAAGTATTACACACACAAATTGCTTGATTACATCTACATTAATATATTATAATAATTATAATAACATATTATTATCTTATTACTTTTTTAGAATTCTTTATTTTTTAAAAGATATTAATTTAAACAATATTTGTGTACGTGCGTGCGTGCGTGTGTGTGTGTGTGTAAACCGGTAAACCATTCAATTATTTTAAACAAATTTAAAAATAAAAAATTTTTTTGATGGATTTTCACTTTCCATGTGAATTTTCTTTACTTTTTAAAATTTATTTGACCTTTAATATCTTGAAAACTCTAAATATCAGAAAAGTAGCAACAGGGAGTGCGATTATATTGTGATTCATTTAATTCCTGTCCATAAAAAGATCTAGAATGTTAATTAAGGTATTGGTTCCCGAGATAGTCCAACATACCCGCCACTGTGAAATTGACAGAATCGTGATTTAGAGTCCGAGCGATCGAGGTTAACGATGAAGCTTAACGATTCAAGGAACGCGAAATTTCCTCGATGGCGTTACTCAGGTATCGAACTGCGCTCGGCGATCAGGTTCTCCTTGCAGTTCGGGACCATTTAGCTTCGCGAGTAATGGCGTTCGATAATGGCTTTCCAACGTTCGAAGACAATGCTTGGATTTATCGTTTTTGTGCAACGCTGACGCTCGTACAATTACGTTCGCGGTTTCTTGATGAATCCATAACTTATTTGTGTGCGCGGACGTTTTGCGAGAGATATCGTAACAAGTTTTGCGTTATGCAGATAGCAGTTACAAATATCAAAACAATACACGATCAATAATCACAAACGATGAAATACGACATGAAACGCGGGTTCTAAAAAAAAGACTGAATGTAAAATATATCACAAATTCTAAACATAATAAATCTATACAGAACAATTTTTGCTAAAGTATCTAAAAATTTAGTTAGATCAGATTTAAAAATAATTTTGTTGGACCTTAAAATAATTATGCAAGGCATTCAAACTGCATGTAAAAACTTTTTGCATCATTACTCATGCTTGAAATTATTATCGTAATTATTTTGATGATCCAACAAAATTATTTTCAGATAATTCTATTTGAATTATCGAAAGAATTATGTAGGACGCCCAAATGAGTTATTAAAATCAAAATGTTACAATTTTTTGCAGCATTGCCATTTAAATACTCTAAATAATTATTTTGATAGTGTAGCGAAATTATTTTCAGATTTGTATCTAACTAAAATTTTAGATTTTTTAACAAAACCGTTCTTTTCATATAAATTATGGATTTATACAGAAACGTGTTCGACTGTTCTCATCGAAGACGCAGATTGATACAGACGAATGCACATTGATAAGTAGAACGCGCGATGATCAGGTTTTCGCTAACGACCGACAGTGCACCGTGTTATATGCATACGTCGAGTGGAACAACACCGCGGATTACATGAGCGCATACATACGACGGTGCGAGTAGTGGTAGTCAATTAGGAAGCGACAGTAGTACATGTCAATATCGTGCCAACAGTAGTAAAGCTCAAACATGTAGGCAGACGTACGCGTGCGCGCAAGGATTACCACACACCAGGTTAATTTTGGGGATGATAACGAAGGCTCGTGGACTATGATAGTCAATTAAAGTGCAGCAGACTATTACAACAGGGAGTTTGCGCTGTTATGCTGGCTCCAGCTGAACGGCAGTGGCTTTGCAGTATAGTTAACTCCGTTCGCAGTTATAGGGACATGGATAAACACTTAAATGCTCATCGAGGCGATAATTGATAATTGCATATTTGTCGTACAGTGAATGATACACGACGGCTGCATCTCGTGCTGCAAAAACGTCCCCCTCGAATGTGTGTGTGTGTGTGTGTTAAGCTAGAGTCGCGGAGAATAATTAATCTCTGTAAAATAATGAATTAATTTATTACACTCGTTCGGAAAGATGTGATATAAATATCTTTTCTAAAAATTATATCAAATTTATATCTACCTAATCTTTTTCTTATTATATATCGTGTCGCATTATACTGAATTATGTTATATATAACATAATAGAATATAATACAACACGACAATACAGAATATGAATAAAAATTATTCTTTTGACACAAGATTTACATCAAAAAGATTCATTTTTTTGTTATTATAGTTCGATGAGTGTTTGTTCTTATTGGCGCTTCGTTACAATTTTAATCAAGGTGACTATCGATTGTGCGGATTATCACTCCTAAACCACGCGAAACCGTGCGAGCATAAATCATTCACCGACGCGAGGACATAAATCTTTCCGCGTCAACAGCGTGAATCCTTTCCATTCCGATAATCGAACGTTACCCGATCCGGCTCGTTGGGCCGTGACGACCTCATTAAAATTACTTTCCTTCTAGTCTAAGACAGTTTTATCGCGCGGAGAATTCGTAACGATTAATAGTCTTCTTAAACGTAGCAATTAATAGTGCGTAAAGTTTTTACAAAGATACGGACAATTAATCAAGCAACGAATGCATTAAAAGTGATTAGTAAATTCAAACAAATAACTTTCTCTTTATAAAACATACAACGTAAAATGGAAGACTATATTCCTTAGTGGGTTTTCAAATAGACGAAAAAAATACGATAAGTAAAGATATGTGAACACAATATATTATTAAAAAGTAAAGGATTTCTTTAAAAAGAGATGTTCATTTATGTCTTAAATATACCTTTCGCGGAAAAATTATTGTTATACGCGGCATGCGCTATTTCTCGCGTATTACTGCCACGAACATCCACCAATTTAAATCCCCCTTCCAATGACGTAAAGCCTTCCTCAGAAGTGGATTATCCGCTTCCGAGCGTGTGTCGTACTTCCCGTAGCAGCAGTTCCGGCTGTCGTCCGTAAATCAGCGGATTCGTCGGCACTCGCAAATTGGACACTCAACCGCAATATCGATACCTCGGAACCGCAGACGCGAGCATACCTAAACCACAAAATTGTCGAAGCTACCGTCCATCCGGTCTGACCGTTCGTCCCCGTGCATATACACACGCATCGTCGTAGATAACGAATCGACAGGCATTACTTAGGATCGCCGCTGCAATTAATCACGAGCGACAGCTGCGTTCCAGAACGCTCGTGGTAATGCCTCCAGCGATCCTACAGCTTACAGCTTCTTATATCATTTCCCATAGCAACAACAATACCCATCAAGTGACAGTCTTCAATACAATCTATCTGATTTTTCTTCTAGAATTTATCACGTTAATGATATAAGAATTTTCAATGTCTACAAAACTATTCGATGCTAAAAGTTCGGGGAAAATGCAAACAATTTTCGAGTTCTTAGAATTTAAAGGACCGCTTGTTAACGATGTGACATTTCGCAGACGTAAACTCCAAGGAATACGGAATTTAGAAACTCTTATTCACGTTGTTTCTTTCGGTGAATATCGTAAAACAAAGTAGGACGAAGTCTATAAAACGTTTTTGTAGTTTTTGTATTAAATTATTGTAAACAATCTCTAATTGTTTCTTACAATAATTTTTGAATAGTAATTTCAATAATTATTCTTAATAAAACATTGAAAAAAATTGATTGAGTTAACCTGAAATACGTGTATAATAAGACTGTTTGAAAAGATATGAACGATCCATAATTGTGATTGAAATAATCAGACAAATTTAATTACACATATTCCTACGATAACGAGACACACTTGATAGCACGAATTCTGGTGAAAATAACTGAAATTTAAGTTAAAATATTAGATTACTTAATCCGATAAAAAATTCTGCTTAATTCTACCAATACTCTTTGAACTATACACGTTACGTTAATTCAACCATGCTCTTTTTCCTTGTAATTATAGTAACTAAAAACTTGGATTTTATACGCAACAATAAAATTCCGGTATACCTAAATTTAGGTATACCTATTCTGCTTGCATACAAAAATATTTAATTCTGATAATCAGAAATTCTGTTTACTTCCACCAAAATTTGCTTAACCAAACATATTTTGTTAATTCAATAATTGTTTTTTTTTGTGCAATATCGCATATATGAAAAAATCTTTCAATGGCTTTTCTGCTATTACTACCTTCGGAAGAGAACGTTTTGTAAAATTATGAATATGCGAATTTGTTCTGTCTGTGTGAATAATCGAAGCGATCGCGTGCTTGCACGCCGGACGCTATTTAATGAAACTAAATGCGGCTTTATTTTGTTCGTGCTCGCGCCTCCTACGTCGGTCGTTAACTGAATATCAAATGCATGGGATTCAATAAAAAGCACGATCGTCCACGACATATTTGTCAGTCCAGATTTTAGGCTGGACGGACGAAATAATTAACGCTTTATTTCTCATGAGTAGAAAATACGCAAATAGTTTTGTTGTTTTAATTATCTGTGAGAATTTTTCACAAAGTGTATAAAGCGGTGTTGTGACTTTTCACTTTTAATTAGAAACTTTTGAAATATCTTGTATTTATAAAGAATTTTTGAGTTTTCCAGAATTCATACAATTCAGTTGACTGTATTCATCATTCATCTCGCGTCTTATAATTAAAAATTAAATAAAACATATTGTATATAACATTAATGATATTGTAAAAAAATATAAATTAACTTTAAATTTTAAGAAAAAATTATTATATTAAGTATATAATTTTTATTATATTAAGTAAAAAAATTATATTGAGTATAATAATTTTTGTAAATTTTTTCTTTATATGAAATATATTTTTTATTATACCGATAAAATTTTTTTAGGATTTTTTGAGAATTAAATTCCAAAGGCTTGATTTAAAATCTCTTAACTTAATATTATTATAAATGCAATACTCTCTCTCTCTCTCTCTCTCTCTCTCTCTCTCTCTCTCTCTCTCTCTCTCT
>NW_017296059.1:2045524-2083988 GCF_001594075.2 Trachymyrmex cornetzi
CCGCCGTTCAAAAAAAGAGACCGACGCGACGGCGCGGCGGTGATCGTCTTTGTCGGCGTGTTTCTTGCAACGCTCATTAATACTCATAATTCATTAGGGCTCTCATGTCGTTGACCCAATGCTTAAAATCCTATCAAGTAGATCAAACGTCGCATTGTATCGTACTTATTCATTAAACAAAAAAGATAAAATAACTTTTTTTAGATTTTTTTCACTGCAGATATCCATTGTTATATGTATCTCATCTAATTTTTACAATATTTAACAATCATTAAAATAAACGTTGATTTTCCGAGGCATTCTAAAAGTTTTTTAAGTATAATAAATTATAACAAGCAAAGAAGAAAATATAATTTATAAAAAGATTTTCAAGAAAATCTTCACGGAAAAAATTGGATGGTACAGCAAACCTTACTGCGTGAATTCAACATCTACATAACTATAAGAAGATTCAATGGTATAATAAGTCGCTAATGTTATTCAGCTGTCAACTTTGCTACTTTAACATAGAAAATTGACTGTCTGTATATTGCGACTATATATAGATTTGCTGAATCAGTGAAGTTTTAGCTGTTTTCTTCCGCGTTATTAAAAAAATTTTTTTTAATAATCGAATAGTGTGTGTATGTCTCTATATGTAGAAAAATATTTTAAGATTAACATTTTAAAAATTAAAAAATTTTTTTTAAATTAATAAATTGTCTATTAATTATATAGCTTCTTCAAGCATCAAATCGTAATTTGGTGGAACTCGAAGCTTTATAACAATTTTAACATAGAAAATTGACTGTCTGTATATTGCGACTGTATATAGATTTGCTGAATCAGTGAAGTTTTAGCTGTTTTCTTCCGCGTTATTTAAAAATTTTTTTTTAATAATTGAATAGTGTGTGTATGTCTCTATATGTAGAAAAATATTTTAAGATTAACATTTTAAAAATTAAAAAATTTTTTTTAAATTAATAAATTGTCTATTAATTATATAGCTTCTTCAAGCATCAAATCGTAATTTGGTGGAACTCGAAGCTTTATAACAGAACTGAGGCAAATAATTTCTCTGCGAATGAGAGAGCGTATCGCACCAGCGGCATCGATTACATTCATAAAAATGGCTGTAAAGATACGGGGTAGATGAAAAACAGTGTACGTGCGTGTCATCATGTTCATAAACAAAACCATGAGCAGACAAGCCGTGACCAGGAGAAAAGACATTGTCGTGCAACGTCCTATTTCATTACGACGAGCGTAGCACGCGAGAGACCGACGAGACTGGACCGGTTTTATGACATGAAATGAAAAATTTATCGTCACGTGCGAGCGCGACACAGAGACACGCGAGCTAAAGACGACGCCGATGTAATGCCAATTTTTTATCACTGGTGGGACGTGCAATGTAATCATAAACTAAAACTTTACACATAAAAGAAATGTATACATAAATCTATTTAATTATTTATCGATGACGTGATAAAATCTACAATTTTATGTGGGTTATTGCAAAAATGTTGTACATCACGGTGAGGAATATGTTACGTTACAAACCAAAAATTGTTCTACACTGAAAACTTTTTGGGCCAACTATAATAATTGTCCCAAAGATGACTACGAATTATAGTTAAATTATAGTAATAGCATTTTTAAAGTAACTTTAATTTATAGTCATTTCCAGTGCCAACTATATATATTTGTTGATAAAACCACACATACAGTTATTATTATTAATATTATAGCAATAACAACTATGTCAGTAATATGTAATTATATTCACAATGTAATTATATCACAAACTTTTTTCACAGAGGAAATAAAATATTTCGCACTCAGTCTCTCTTAAACGTAAATGTGAAAAGAAAATATTTCGTTGCACCGATGTGGAATATCTACCATCAAGTTAATATTCTGCACTTATATTATACTTATAGAACCCGCTGTTTAAGCTCGGTTCCGCTTAAATGCGTTCATATAGATCGTAGTCGCCCTGTAAACCGCAAGCCGTTGCGTTAAGTAAGGTCGGAGAGTTAGACACCATTACGCAATACATGCTCGTTCAAGGAATCGTGCTGCTGGACGAATGAATTTGTCGTGAATGGCAGGTGTTGCTATACCGAGAATCGTAATAACACGTTTTACGACGTTCTCCGAGCACTCGAGGAGTGTAAAATGAGTTCCTTCGAAGATATTCGCAGTCCGAGCGAGACGGGTGGTTACTGCATCTCGGGATTTACGGCGCGATTCTGCTTGTTAAGTGTCAGAGTTTAAAACTTCGGTTATGCATCGGATTACCGCCGCTTCTTCTTTATCCTGAAGTTTTTTTTTCTTTCCCATTTTCTTTATGAGCAAGAGTTCTGCTTAAGTTGCGCTTCTTCGCAAGATCGAAGTGTTCTTGTTTCGAAAGGATTGGAAATCGCGTTTATCGAACGTGTTAATTAAAGTTTATATTAAGTTTATTGCATTTTTAATACGTATACATTTAATACGTGTATATATATAATATAAAAAGACTTTCTCATACTATTTTATATAATAATTAAAAAAGAAAAAAAGAGGAAGAAAGCATACTATATTATTTTTGTATTATAGCAATTAAAAAAAATTGTGTCATGTATGTTTCCATATTTTTGAAATAAAAATTGTTCGGAAGGCAGCGACTGATTTATTGTGCTAACCCAGTTTCGATAAATCAATGTTTCTCTTCGGAAGAGGGGAGGATAACTTCATTCGTGTTAGACTGTCAAATTATAAATCGCTAGTGCAATTATTATAAATTCTGTTCTGATTGGTGATGTTTTACAGGAACCAAAAATAAAAAATCGTCACGTTTTGACTAATATAGCGAATATATGAAAAGTTCAGATGTAAGAGAAGGCATTGACATTTGAACTCTTCTGGGACATGCTGAATTTATGAATCCTACGAAATGTAATCTTAAAGTCTTCGTATCACTTCTTTTTAACTTTCATCTTCTGATGAGTTCTAAACTTCATCCCCTGCTCTATTTCTATGACACCTGTCTTACAACTTTTCTTTCCTATAATATCTTTCTTGCCGGCAACTGCAACTGTTTTTAAAAATCATAACTTTCGCTGCACCGTGAAATATTATAACATTTACCGTCGCGATAATCCCTGTTTATATTCCTTGAAAAATCATACGAGTATTCGTTTACTCACGCAAACTTCGAAGAATGGAACTTGAGATATTTTTAAAGATCTCATCTATTGTGTACTTCAATTCGAAACTAAAGCTGTTCTGAATATACATCAAAGTCGCTACAAAAGCGAGTTTTGACCCCTCGTGTCTCATAAATAACTGTCAGGAATTTACCGTGAAAAGATGAGAGGATGAATCGAAACTTGGACTACAAATGAAGCATTCGTAAATATTCATGGGACTTTTCTGGGTGGCGGTTTTCCAGTAGTTGGCGCAGTCTCGCCGCGGTAATTAAGGTAATTAACAATGCGAGCTGTCAAGAAAGTCGAAGAGATCGCTGGTAATTACAATTACCAGACAAAAAGCTATCGTTTTTCCGAAATTCACCGGCAACATTAGCTAGCAGCGAATAACAAGTAGGATAATACATCTATCGGTGAGATAAAACATTCGTGCAAATGACCAAATAACGAGGATATATAACACGAATTTTTATCAAATTTGGAGAATACGTTTTGGAAAGAGACAGATTATGATAAAAAATAAAGTAATATATAAGATATTTTGAGTGAAGGAATATTCTGCCTTTTTTACGAAAAAATGTCGTAGCAAAATAATTTTAAACATGTATGTAGCCGAATTCAGCTGAAAAATGTACCTACCGCGAACGGAAGCCGCGATCGTAAAAGTTCGTGTTCGCAATTCCGATTCGCGTGTGCACCTATCAAAATGTTCAGAATGTGAAGATACGGTTGCGAATGCGCAAGGCACACAGCGCGCAGCCGGAAGTAGCCAGATAAAATCTAAATAGCCGCTCGTAAAACGCGAAACACGTCGTTCTTACTTCCACCCGCGAGATAAAAGTAATGTTATCTATATCCCCTCCCCTATTTCGATTCGCCACTCTCAAAGAATCGCTAAAATCAGCCGAGGCTGTTGTCTCGTTCCTTCATCTCCGACCTCTTTTAACCCGCGTTGTAATATTTCTTTAATAGCTGCCGATATCCCCTACGACCGCTCGACAAACGGTCATCTTGATATGAGAAAACCGAAAGACCCGCGATGAATCTTTATACGAAAATTACTGCGGAATAGACCTTCTTTTTTATCTCCTCTTTTGTTGATTTATTTTAGTGAGATGGTAGTGCGCTGCGTTTTGGAGAATTTTGATCTGGAATGAAGTATTTTACTTTAATGAGATGCGATTATATAAAATTCAGTATCGAATAAATTTTAATAATTACATCTCTACACTGAAAAAAAAATTAAATTTTAATAAATATTCATTTAAAAATTCTAAGTAAAAAAATATATACTAAATGTAAACATATATTTATTTGATACAAAAACCATTAATTTATGATCATTTTTTTATTGCGTAAATATTTATTTACTGTAAGTAAATATTTCGTCAGTACTATTTAAACAAATATTTATTAAAATATAGTATATTTTTCTTCAGTATAATAAAGAACTTCAAAAAGATGGTATCAAGTATGAGAATTGAAGAACGATAAAATTCAAGAAACTGAAAATAGGTATATTCATCATAAGCATAAAGCATCCTAAATTTATTGGATTTTCTTTGAAAAGGTAATAAAATAACAAAAAAACATAAAATATTAAAACAGTTACAAAAACAAATATCTGTGTGTTAAAGAAAACTCGTCCACAAAAAGTCGCTCGAGAATCTGCGAAGAAGATAACTGATTTCCGATGAAAATAATGGCGAAAATAAATAACTAGAAACAAATGAAATTGCTTTTCTTTGAGGAAGACATCGCATTTTTTTGTCATTCCGTCTACGAGATGCACGGTAAAAACAATTGCAGCCGCTCCTTTGTGCAGAAAAGTGCATAATACCGTCATAAATGCGCGTAGCGTGGACGCAGTGATGTACATACGTATAAAAATGCAAAATCGGGAAACTCTCCGACGGTGAGAACAAAAACAGATACGGCAAATGCCGACGTGCGCCCGGCGGCCGCAACAAAATCCCAGCAATTTCGACACAAATGAAGTATGCAAAGTGTACAAATGTAGTAGTGCTTCATTTATCCTACCGTTATCGACATTCCGCGGATTTTATCTATCGCCTATGCGTAGCCGTTCGCGGAGAATCGTTTGGCGGAACACTCGGTGGGATGCGGCATTTTTTCGCTAGCTGCATCACAAAAAAAAACGTCCGTATTTCATATTCGACCGCAGTATTAATCGTATCGATCTGTGCAGAATAGTATCCGAGGCGAGAATGTAAAAGCGCGGGCGTAAAAATGGAAGTGGACCGCGTGTGGTCAGACATTTCGTGAATTTAAAGCGTGAACGAACATTCAAAGGATAGAATAAGATTTCACGTCTGAATTTTTTCTACGCATTTTCTACAAATCGCGAAGAATTAATATTTAAAAATAAGTATCTAGATAATATAATTACATTAGAAACATTTACAAGAATTAAAGAACGATACAATTTACAAGACAGCAATATAGATGCACAGTTACAAGTATAAAATAAAGTACCCTCAATTTTTATTGCATTTTCTGATAAAAAACGGTAATAAAATCAATTCAAATTAACAAAATATTAGTCATTATAAAAGCAAATATTACTTTTCAATAAAATTTTTTTAAATTTATTTTAATTTATTATTGTTAGATATAGAACGTTTACGTCAATCTGTGCGAGTGTTTTATACTTTTGGCCAAAGTTGATTCGCAGAGACACGAAGGAGCCTGTAGAGAAATCTGGGAAAAATTTCAAATTTAAATTTCATGCTTTTATTTCAATAAGCGTTATGATTCTCGAGTTTTTATCGACGGTACGTTTTTATATATAGTTTGAAAAAGTTTGTCGCTTTAGGCATAACATATGTCTCCTGCATTCCATATATCCATCTACCATTTACACATCGTCCGGCATTCGGCATGACGTTCTGCGTCGGACAAGTCACGAACCAGCAGACAAGTTTGTTTTTTTCATTTCTTTTTCCATCGGAACGAGCGCTGCCAGAAACGTTTTAAAATCCTGTTCGTCGGATGGGATTCGAGGTGTCGGATCGAGGCTACTGCGTTTTTCGATGACAACGGTTTCGGCCGCCGAACGGCGTTTTCGTTCGTACAGCTCGGTGGCTTTGGCAAAGCGATCCATCAATTAAATCGCGTTTTGTCGAACGCGCCGCGCATATCGATCATCGGCTTTCGTTCATCCAAAGAAAAAGCAATTTGATGAGAAAGAACCCACGGCTTTTGTGCTCTCCCTTCAGGTAGTTAGCGCGGCTAAATCCTTTTTGAATCCTATCATGCCACATATTCGTAAAATATCGACATGAGTCTAAGAAGAATCAAATATCGAGTAGACGTTATATAAAAATTCTTGTCACGTATGCAGTCTAATTGTCTTTCAAAATATGAATTTTTGAATCCTTAAATTGCTAAATTTTTTCAAATATCAAAATAGTAGAGGTTCAAATCTTCAATTAAGTCCTTAAATCATAAGGTGTAAGAGGCTGCGGTTAATGGAGTAGAGAATAGAAAATAAGAATTTTAATCTGTCAAAAACTGTATATTCCACAGTACATGGTTTCTGATAGGTCGAACTTTTTATGCTCTGTTCCCTGTTTTTTATTCCTTTGACTGCGCGCGCAGCCCCCCCCCCCCAATAATTTTATAATATATTTTTCTTAAATCACTAAATTCCCTTAAATGCAAAAAAAAATTTTTAATTTTGAATGCTCAGATAAGATCTACGCATTCTTAGTTTTCTTAATCCTTTATGACTCACGTGGAATATCCACGGATACTCTCGCCTTATAAATTCGCTAAACGTCTGAATGTTATTTGTACACATTATTACATTTAGCGCAAATTGTTTCAGAATTTAAAAAGAAACTTTGCATTTATTCTTTATCTATTGAATGTATATAAAGTATTATCAATCTTGATTTAATTGTATATCCTCAAAAGAAATGAAAAAAATGGAGATATAATATTGAGATGTCAGAATCTGTAAGTAATTACATTAAAAAAAGCGATATGAGTAATATAGGGTTAAATAGTTTATAATATCAACAAATAAATGGATTTTTCAAAGGAAAAACAGGTGCTATTTACAGGTAATAGATTCTCGTACAAATTTTTCAACGCGATACCCTGTGAATTGTACGCGCCGGGACGATCGATGTCGCGATCGAAGGGTCGCCATTATGAAGGTGCGCTGGGTGCAACCGGGACTGCATCCGTTCCGGAAGTGGTCGTGCAATGTCGAAGGAATTTGTCGTCGCTGATGGTCACCACGCAGCACGGGTCGTCGCAATATATCTCACACGACATGCGTTGACCCGAGTCCCTTATCTTTCGGTCTCCACCTCTGCTCCCTGACCCTTTTCCTGCTGCTCTTCACCCATCTGTTTCCTTGCTCGTCACCGGCGGTTACACACACGGTTGTATATCCACTTGATGCAGTGTTGAACGATTACAGATCGATCGCCAATGCACAGACATTCGCCATGTGAAAGGAGGAATGCCGTTATAGCAAATTGCTTTTCTTGAAATTTCTATTATATTCTAGAGAAACCAATCTTACACTGAGAAAAGTGTTTGATATTTGCGACTATAATTCATGGTAAAATAATAACTTTTTTATTCATTTTTATTTATTTATTTTATGATTAGAAACTCTATTTTATAGAGCTATTACCGTATAATATTAGTAATAATAATTATATCTATAGTTTTCTTCTTTTTCTTCATAAAAATGTATAGTTTGCATTAAAAATGACTATAAATTATAATTATAGATAGTTGTAATTATCGTTTCTTTCAGTCGAAAATCTTCATTTTAAACATATAACAAGAGTGTAGTTAGTTTTTTATTGGCAATTGGAAAAATTAGTTAATTAAAGATAATGAAATATTTAATTAGATGTTTTTAAAGAATAAGTACACTTAATTAAATATTTTTTTACGTTATGGCTACGTTATTACTACCTCTTGAGATTGCTGTGATATAAAAAATAAACGAATGGTACAGCTGCCAGTTAAATTAATGTGTGCTTTTTAATGTATAATTAATATCATAATTACGCGAGGATAAACATTTATTCGAGGTATTTAGTTGTCTGATGAGTCTCACTTATTTATTAATTGATGTCAGTTTTGGTACAAATGCAATGCTGGCAAATGAAAGAAAATACATTTACGAGGAATTTGCTATGAGA
Source organism: Trachymyrmex cornetzi (assembly GCF_001594075.2). Lineage (NCBI taxonomy): Eukaryota > Metazoa > Arthropoda > Insecta > Hymenoptera > Formicidae > Trachymyrmex > Trachymyrmex cornetzi. The sequence continues at coordinate 2,053,890 of NW_017296059.1, forward strand.
CATCGTGTTTATCGAGAGGAAACGTTACGCTTCCTTCTTTTTCTCCTTGATGTTCCTAAATCCTGTCCTCGTTTATGTTCTTTATAACTGAGCGCGAAGTTTGTTAAATATTAAACGAGTGTCCACCATTGCTTTCCTTTCCAACTCTCCGACTTCTTTTCACGTCTCGAACTTTCAAGTTTCACCTTTTTCCGAATTCAGGCTCTAAAGTTACGAAATTGTAAAGTTTTAACGACTGCGTTATTTTAAAGCAGTTTAGAAAACAAGAGAACGTTCGAGGATGCGAGGAATGCGGTATCCGAATACCAAAGTAAAAGGGTTTGTGTAGTCGAATTTGCAAAATCTAAAAATTTTACAAAGTAAGAGTATACACGGTAAAACAAGGGAAAAGATAAGGTATCAAAGAACGAATCTCTTATGAAAGCAGGTCTTATAAAAGTGCAAGACTTCAGAATAGGAGCGGTATCATATCGTCCTTTACTTTCTTTCTTAGAATAAACGAGTTTGTGAGATAGCCGCAGACGAAATATTAATAGTCTGTATCGATTTTAATATTTGGCAGAAATTCTTCGAGATTCTTTAATATCGGTTCACATATATTTAACATTTCGCCGACAAAGAATTAAAAGGTTTATAAACGCATAAAGGAATCTCACGAAATATCTTTGTGTACATATAGATTGCATAGATGAATTTACAAAATGTCAGTTGCAGCCCAAAAACTGTTTTAAGGGGTAAATTTTATTAATTTTTTTGAAAATTAAAAAAAAATGATTATTTTTTTTAAATATTGCTGGCGTAGATGAATAAAGGTAATTTTACTGTAAAATTTGTATAAAATATTTTTTTGTTTGTAACTTTTGAATAAACGTTTTTTTACGTCTTCATCTATTTGCGTAACCTACATGTATACAAAGTTTTATTAAAATCAGAATTTGACATTTTACATTGTTAACCTATAATATCAAATTTAACTTAATGTAAGTCGCCTGCTCCTACTCCTAATTATATCATTATTTTATACTAAAACAATGGTGATATTTGATACTCTACACAGTGTCAATTTGACATTATTAAATTAAGTTAAATTAGACACTATAAATATAGCACGATTCCCTTGTCAGTGACTTTTGCTTTCGATCACGTTTGGCTTCGAGATGCTTCGTTTATTACCGAAAATTTGAAATATTTTTCTTTTTATCTTACGTGGCGAGTAGGTAAGATTCTGGGTAGTTTCGCGAAGCAGCGCGATCCTATCAAGTGTTTCTTTGCATTTCGTGCAACGATAGATAACCAGCCGAACGAATGAATGGACCAATCGATCAGCCGTCGAAATGGCTTTTTATCAGTGTGAGCGGATCCGAAGGTGCGGTCGAGATGTATCGACAGAAAATCGAGAGATCCGCGAGGATAAAAGAGGAGCTCGTTCTTCAAGGTACAACCACACTTTTAATCCTGAACATCTAATCCCGCGGAGAGTACGTACGAGCTGCGCGTTTCTGTAATTTATCGACGACCAGCGAGAATTGTCTCCGCTTTCTTATAAACGACTATACTGCGAAGTGCTGCTCAAGAAAATTGTTAAAAGTTTATATATAAAAAAATCTAATTTCTGTTTGTACCAAAAGAAAGGTGAGTAAATTAATTGCTTAAAAAGTAACTGAATCTTTAGTGCTGCTTACAAAATGTGTTTTTACATAAAAAAGAACGATTTTGCTGAAGTATTCGAAATCATTCTTGAACCTCAAGAATGATGAGCGGTGTTGCAAAAAGTTTTGATATTACAACAACCGCGTTCTACTTATTTTATGTTGATGATCCAACTGAATAATTTTCTGATCTATATCTATTTAATTTTTCTACTCAATATGCTCTTAATTTAATTAAAACAGTTGAGTTAAATATAATTTAACTCAAGAAACTCGAGAAACATATTAAATTGAATAAAATGTTTAAAAAATTTAATTTATTACTTATTAAGTGCATACGTTAATATAGATGTTGTACACTTTGAAACCAACCAAAATGAATTAATTTACATTTTGACATACATGGAAATCGAAAATAAAAAAATTTTTATTTAAGGAATTGGATTATCATTGCTCCTTTCATATCTCACAGTATGAGGATTTATTATAACTTACACGCATAGATTAATTAATTATTCGTCGATTTCACGATGTTCATTATTAGTATCCAATAGTGACAGGGAGAATATGGTGAGTATGATTAAAAATGTAATTTAATCTACAAGAGTCTCTTTACTGAGATACAAAGCATCGGATAATATGTACGTGATATTATTACGTTATCGAGCGCCAACAAATTTGAAATACAACACCAATTTTTAATGCGACTCGTGATGGAAGTGTAATGATATATAAAAGTATAATTGAAATGAAACATCACGAAACGCTTATTACAAAAATAATCGCTGGAAGATTATCGTTTCGTTTCACGCTTCTGGGATTTCTTTTTATATTTGATATCTACGTACGCATATGTGCGTGAGTATAGCATTGAAGCATTTAATATCAGTGAAGTCACGCGCAGTTAAATCGCATTGCGCTTAAAACAAATTAAATCCAATCCATTCGTGTCAATCTAAATCAGATAATGGATATGGATAACATTTCATTCGTCGCCAGATTAAATATCGATAGCTTGACGATCTCTCATGCATTGCGCTGTCTGCGTAACAAAGTGTTCGCGTCAAAAATAAATGAAAGAGATAATTTACTGTATTCGGGCAAGATACAGTCACACAATAAAATGTTTACAGCATAATAAATGCGACGATCTTAATATAGCAGAGGAGATAGTAAAAGTCCAAAGATAAAGATTCATAGCTCTTCCAGGATTTTCCGAGAGTCCACAATAGTATAGGAAAAAGAAGAAAATATCTAAGATCTAAGAATTAAGAATCGTGTAGCATTCAAGAATTCTAAACAACTCAACGTTTAGATATAAAATTCTTAAATTTAATGATAAAGGTTTGGAGACTTATACTTGTATTTGTAGTCAAGCCTTATGTTTGAAGATTCCTTAACCCGGCGTCATTGTGATGCTAAAATGTTACACGGACGTTGAGGTGAATCATGATAACCCAAATATTTTTTTGGTCTATTCTCGCAATGTCAACAATGGTTTTAGAAAGTCTTAGCTCCGGCTACAGGGCGGTTAGTTAAAATCTACGAAGTATGTAAAAAAATACAAACGTTTCAAAATGTCTCGGGTCATTATGACTCAGCCACAATGACGTCGGGTTAAGAATATTTTTAGATGCTCTACGAATTATTTTATTGGCTACAGAGCTTCTAAAGATGAATTTAACACTAGAACCGCGGGTCTAAATTAACTCAATCGCGGTTCAAGGTAAATCTAGCTTTTTGAAGGAAGAATTATCATAATAAAATAAAATTACTTGTAATTATTTATGATTATTTACGAAAAGTCATAAAAATCTAAAGCTCCATGTGCAAATCCAAATTAATTCGAAAAAGGAAAAATACCAGATGGGTCAGAAATGGCACAGCCGCGGTTCTAGTGTTAAGAAAGCCTTAAATATAAATAAAATTGATTGGCTATGAATATGGGCATTAATCATTTATACTGCTCTGATATGCGCGGCACTTCAAACTTAAAAAATTCAGGAGTGTGCGAAAATATATTTAACTATTAAAAATCATAACGACAAAAGGAACCAAGATATGACTACGTAGAGGATATTAAAAAAATTAAACATTTAAAAAAGATTTGAAGAATATTCTTCACACATATGAATTGCACAATTTTGAGAATCAAATATTAAACATGCAAGATCGTAAAAAACTTCCAAAATCCAGGAATCCAAACTTTCTTGTTCACGAGAGAATCGAGAATGTCCGACAACCAGATTCCCAATAGTCTCGACAATCTGATGTTTTTTTATTCTGCACATACATGACGGTCATTCCTATCGCCTGTGTATCGATCTCCCGTTCGCTTCACGCCGGATCCGGCGCGTTGTTACCGAACGAAGAACGGTGGGACGAGAAATAAAAAAAAAAAAGCGGAAAAAAAACAACACGCGAGAAGCGTGCGACTACGCCGACGTGATGGAAGTGATTGATGAGCGGCATTGGCGATCGGCTTGAATTCCGCGGCCAATATTTTCGGGAGAAACACGGCGCCGCTGTTCCGCGACGCTATCGCTGGCGCGCGCCGGATTTCCCCGAGTTTGCATTTATGATCCCCCAATTAGTGATCTTTTCGAACGGGAGCGAAAGGGACGAGCTGTGATAGGGTAGGAGCGATTCTGCCAGTTCGTTACGCTTCAATGCATAAATGAGCAAACGTTCATTAAAGTGGAAACCGTTTTTTCGGCCATCGCTAATTGTCGAGCAGCGCTCGAGCGTTCGACGATCGACATCGTCCATTTTCCGTCCATTTTTCCCCGAGCAGCAGCGAAACGTTTTTCCGAGGGGCGCACCCTTGAATCACTCCCTACTATCGAGATATCGAGTTCTACGTCAACAGCCAACTTTTTCAGTATTTTATCACTGTTAAAAAGCTATTTCTTGGATATATGAATGTCGACATCAATGACAGAATATGCACTATTTTCGCTCTCGATTCTTTTAAATTCAAATTTACTGTTATAAATGTAGTAGTATATTATATGTGTATGCAAAGAACGATTTTGCTGAAATATTTAACAATTTTTTTAGCTAAAGATATAAATACAGACTTAAAAGATATAGATTTAGCTAAAGATATAACTCTAAAAATAATTTTGTTGCACTAATAAACTAAATGTGTAGGAAAATCAAGAATGGTGAGCAGATGTGAAAAGTTTAACAAGTTTTTAACTTGAATATCCCTTGTATATTATTTTGATAATCCAATAAAATTATTTTCAGCTTTGTATCTAATTAAATTTTTTAATATTTCAGTAAAACCGTTGTTTCTGTGCAGTAGAAAGTAAATTATATTTATATACTCTACTTCATAATATTATATAATACTTGTTAAAAATCTTGTATATATAGCAGAGATAAAATAAATTAAGTTCACTAGTTATTTTTCTATGTCTGTTATTTGTACTTCTACGTATTCCTTTATGTTTCTACGTATTCCTTTTACATTTTTAATGTAACTGTCATTTCTTCCCTTTACATTTTTATGCTCCACTTTTCTAAGATATTTTTCGGTGTCCATTTTATATTATACCTACATCTTTCAAGTTGTCATTACGAGATAAAGTCCTTTCAGAATTCGTTGGAGGATCTTTTAGTTAAATAAGGATCGGTGCTTGTCGGATGTTCTGTATGGGAACGCACAATGAATGCACCGAGATAATCACTCTAGTAACGAGCCAAGGATGACGAGCTTTGCTAGAGCAATATCAACGTAATTTAACGTCGCGGACGCCTTAAATTTACGACGTAGATTCACCACGATACATAAAAGGGCGAAGTGACACGCGTTATCGAGATTGAGAACAAGGACGATCACAGGCGATTGCATGAAATTTATTCTCAACTACATATTACACACACATTATCTTCCCGAATAATGATGCTGAACACGGCCGAAAAACCGCTTCGCTCTTTCAGCTAAAATGCTCGCGGCACGCTCCTCTCGATCGGCGCACGCAAATGCGACAATGTATTTTCTTTTTATTTCGTTTTTTGTGCACGTAGAATTATTCTGGAAAATGTGTCGTAAGTTAACAAAAAGCTTGGTGCGTTCATTGGCTCCTACCGAGCGTTTTAACTTTAACACATGCGAAATCATGTTACATTATATTAATGATACTTGCCTAATGACGTTCTAATTGACTTTAAAATCTTTAATTCGTTTTAGCTCGTAATGCACCGCTAAAATAATATACGTTAGTACAATATTTTGTGATGTAAAATTTTATTCTTGAAAAGTCAATAAAGCTATCGTACTTAATATATTGTCTTTAATTTTATAATTTAATAGACTGAATATAATAAAATCAGATTAAAAAGAAGCAAGTGATCGAATGTGAAAGAATAACATGTTATGACATGTGGAAATTAATAAAAGATAATAAATGATTTTTTGCGGAAAAATCCAATAGGGATGAAAAATATTATATAATCTATACTTTATTATATATCTAACAGTGCTTTAATCAGTAAGCAAAACGATAAATAAAAAGAATTAGCGACGATCTTGCTCGTCACAACTTTCTGCACAACGTCGGCAAGTTTCACGCATTATCGCGGATCATAATTTTTCGCAGTCGCGCGAAAAAAATGTCTATGAATGCGACGTGCTTGCCGGAAGCCATAAGTTCTTCATACCGAGGCTCGTCGTAATAACTTTCATCGTTAGGCAAATGATCCGCTCCGTGGCCCACGAAAGCACAGCCATTTTTCCGCTCTCATAGGATTTAGTTAACTCCGCGCTTTTTTTTATATGAAAATCGTACGCGGCGCAGTGTAAAGAGCACCCGCTCTGCAGTAAAAATGATGTAACTCTCAGCGATGTGAACGTCGCGCGGGATACGTCTCTCAACGTGCTTTTACAACGTGGCGGATTACATCGCCGTCTGCAGCGTTATTTCTTTCGTGAGAGTCGCGTATTTGTGCGCGACGCGCTTTAAATTCAATCTTCTTTAACTGAGCCGTGCATAATGCAGATGTACGCGTTACATCTTCCGTGAGTAAACGTGCTCACAGGAAACCGGTATTTTACACTGGTAAAAATTAGACGTACCTTGCGCGCGTTCACCTTGTTTCATTTATATTTCACGAAGCTTACTTTGAATAATAATAAAATATTATTAGCTTTTCTGTACAATGTGAGATATTAAAAACGCAATGATAGTACAATCTCTTGAGTTAAGTAACATTTTAATTTCCATGTGTTTTAAAATATAACTCAAATTAATTTCGGTGGTTACTTCGAAACAAACAACGTCCGTATTAACGTAGGCGAATAATGAACTAAATTTAAGTCAATACATTTTGTTGAGTTATATTGTTTATTAACGACATGTTGAGTGAGAGCAATGGTGGCCTATAGAAATGATTAAAAATAACTCAAATTAGAGATAGATATAATTTGATATCATGAATTCAAAGGTAAATTAAATTAATGACAATATTTTATATATATCTGTTTTTAGGATGGAAAATGCTATACGATAACTGTAAATGAAAAAATAGAAATTTTTGAAATTGTGCCACTTTCGAAAGCGACGGCACGATGTAGCGAAAATCAAATTAACGGACCGTATCGGAAATGAAAAATTTCTATCTCGATGCCTAGATTTCCACGGGAATAATTCCAAGAGGTAAATTCAATTAGATGAAATAAAGCTAAAAGCTGGATGCATATTTGCCGTGAATGTTTACTCTTTGCGATCCACGTACCGTATATATTTCATCACAACGACACTTACGCTAGATCCGGAGAACGTTTATGTTAATTTTCTTCCATCGAAGTGATATTCGCTCCTGCTGTCGCACGTTACACGTCAGGCACGAAATTAATTACGGCGACACGCGAATTTCATTCTCGCGCGCCGACCGACACCGCGTTTGCTAAACGATAACGTGCGCGACGTGACATAATTAATTACGGATTTACGACGATCCGTTATGAGTCATTTGTCCGGCGAGCTGGGTTTACGCGCGTCCACACGTCGCCACACATTTTCGTGCCATCATCGCGGCAAGGCTCAATTTTGTCACTGCAATTTCGCCCCTATCGTAATTACGTGACACCTAAATAAAGTGTACAAACTATATATCGGATAGTATGCCTTTCTAAAATTTCAACTTACAAACGAATAATTGTTTCAGATATAGGAGCGACTCATTTGTCAAAGTATTATCATTAGAGCTATCAATATCTTTTAAAAAAATATAAAAAATTCATTGTTTTAATTAATGTCTACAAAAAGAGATACAATTTTTATGTATTATCTTAAAATACAATATTTATTTATCTGCTTTCGAAGCTGGAGAAATAATAACGATTTAGCTGATTTTACAATCAAATATTGAATTACACAAAAAGAGTTTAATCTTAAAATGTATGTTAGTGAATAAAATTTTTATAATTTTAAAGTACTTTTATTATTCCATTTAGTAAAAACAACATATTATACCGCAAAATAACGCATTTAGTTGTTTATTTTAAAAATGCAACGTTTTTCCTCTTTTATGTCAAATTCAAATAAAAATAAAATATTAACACAGACAAAAAAAATTGGTAAATAAGTTTGGTAAAACAAATATTTAAAAAATAATAAATAAAAATAAAATGAATAAATGTGAGTTAGTCAAAGTATAGAGTAAGAATTCTTTTGCAACATAACCTACTCTTCTTTCTTGATTTTATCGGATTTATAATTGTTTTTGTAATTTAAAGGTTTAGTTTGTAATCACGGTGCTAAAATTTTAAATCTCATATTTTAAAAAATTAAAAAAAATTTTTGTATATAGCAACTTTTGCATTTCGGTTATATAATCATATTTTCATAATACCTTTATATCTTTACATAATACTTGTATAAAATATATCTCAAGTTTAAATTTTATAAAATTTCGTAAAAATATACCTATAATGGAGTCTAGTTTAAAATTTTATCGTCGACATTAATTTGCGAGCTCTTTCTGTTTCTGTTTCTTTCTTTCTGTAGCTCATTTCTCCAGACGAGGCTTTTACCAAGACCCATATTTTTTCGACGCCGGAACCGAATCCGGCTCGATACCGCTTTCGATTCCTCGCCGGATTTATCGCAAATAAATTGCACCAAGCCACACATATATATACACACATATACGGACATATGCGGGAAAAGTCGCTGCCACTCTCTGGTAAAGTCCAGCGCAGCAGAGATGCGTATTCGTGTGCTTGGAACTGCTCGTAAAAGTCGAGCAGGAAACTTGTCGCGAAAGTCGTTTACGAAAGCTCGACTTCCGTGAAGCTTACTCTTTGTTCCCCTTCCTCTCTTGCGTTTTCTCTCATTCGACGAACAGACTCGTATGCAACAGCCAGAGGAAGACGGCCCGCAATTTTCCGGACGAGCGCGTCTCGTCGTACGTTTCTCGATTATAAGTCCTGACGACGTCACACTGTATCGCGTGCGCGTACCTACATATTGCTTTGTATGCAATGGTGTGCGGGGGAACGTGTACACCGGTCTCCAGCGTGATCTACGACGGATGAAAGTTTCGGAGAATGGATGTAGGACCGCGCCACATCCGTAGCGTAATGATATTTCGCGCAGGAAATTCGAAAGATGACGAATGCCTCTTCAGCGAACGGATTGTTGTGGCATTTCCCACGATATACGTATGCGTGCGCGCGCGTGTGTGTTATGTGTGTGTGTGCATGTGAGATGTTGGAATAATTAGAATTTCTACCGATAAACGCGAACACCATTTCCTTGCTGTTTTATCATCATCATGTCAAATCTTAATATTACATTTTTTAGGAATCTTAATTCGATTTTTGTAATCACAATATTGAAGATGTATTATTTTTAATTCAATATTTTAATTTTTAATATTAATCGAATTGATTGATAATCAAATCCCGGTTGAGGTGATATTTTTAGTAATAAATTATTTAGATTCTTAATCTTTTTCTAATTCTCTTTGAACTACATGGAGAGTCAGTTGAACCAAAATTGAAATTAAACTACATAAGAAATGAAAATCGGCATTAATTTATTTTCAAGAAAAATAATCCTATTTTCAATCAAAGCGGAATATTTCAGTGTGTATGTGAATTTATATATGTATATATATATATATATATATATATCTAATTCTTCAAACTATGCGTCGAAATCTGTTCCTGTCTTGAAACGGAATTATGAACATTAAAATTTATATTTTCACAGTTAAAAGCGCAAGATAAGATTTTATTTTAATTTAAATTCCCAAAATTTAAAATGTTGCAACATTGATTATGACTACGTTTAGTTGCGTTCACATGTTGTAAGCTTCGTTCCATCTTCCTTCCGCATGTAAAGAGTGATAAAAATAGAATAAAGCTTACAGCGCGTGGGCGTCAAAATCAAATGCAGTCTATCTCTATTAAATCTGTCGCTCAAACCGTTTTTTATTTCATTTACACTGCAATATTTGAACGTATCGTATATCGATTTACACGAGTAAAATCAAGAAACTTAAGTTTTTTTATTTAGATTAAAAATTATGTGAATTTATCTGAGTTGCAATCATTTCGACGCATGATATAATTAAGCTTCCGTTATTTCCATGTAATTAAACTAAGTTAAGTAGTAATTAACACGTTGTCGATCTTACGATAACTCGATTTCGATCCTCGTAATTAACACGTTGTCGATGTTATGATAACCGGTTTCGACTCCATGTACTTGGCTCATATTGTAATTAAAAATATCAGCTCAGCCGCGACAACCTCATTTAAACTCGCTAGCGAGCGCAGGTCTAACGAGCTCGTCGTCGACCGTCAATCAATCAATAATCAATTGAATACTTCCTCGTTCGACAAACAATTCGCCCCGTGGCTTGAAGTAGCATCGACATTCGAGGTATCGCGAAACGTATCTCCTTTTATCCAGCGATGGACCGGATTGATAGGAAGCCGCGGCCGAATCGAAACCCGAGATCGAATCTAGTCAATTAAAGTTCAATAGTAATTAAGCACGTTACCGACGCAACGTGAAGCCGCTGTTCGATGTCGAACTATGCCACCACATAGCCAACGATGAACTTCCATGAAGTCGACCAATCTCGACAAACACAATTCATTGTTCGTATGCCATCGCTAGAAGCTAAATTCAATGTCGAGATTGTTGCCACTGGTAATATTCTCTTCCTAATTTTAAGATTATATGTCGGAAACTTTTAAGATTTTCCATTAAATTATCTCTTCATAGTGTTATTCGTTCGCGAAAAAAAAGGTCTATTTTCTTGTCCAAGACAAAGTAAGATCGCAACATATAAGGAATGATTTTGTTAAAGTATCTAAAAATTTAGCTAGATACAGATTTGAAAATAATTTTATTGGACCATCAAAAAAATTACATAAAAAAAAATATGAGTATGGATTTAGTATCATGCGTTGTCTATATAATTTTGACTGTGTTGGTGTCAATATTAACATGAACATGATGTGGATTTAAAATTTCTGGTGTTTATATGAACACCATCATGGTGTGACTTTAAAATTCTTGGTATTTATACTACTATTATGTTGCGGATTTAAAATTCCTGATATTTATACCAACACTATTATGATGTAGATTTAAAATCCACAATGTTAAATCCATACCATGTTAAAGTTCGTATCAACGAGGTGAGAATTATATAAACATTGTATGATGTTAAACTATGTTTTTTAGAGTGAAGGAATTAAAAGCATTGCTGTAAAAAGTTTTAATATTTTAACAGCCATGAACTTTGAGCGTCCTACATAATTATTTTGATGGTCCAACAAAATTATTTTCAGATTTATATAATAAATTCTCAAGTTTGAGATTGGTCTGAGGTGGGACCACGAAAAAAAAAAACAAAACGCTATATTTGTCTCCGTACTTTCATAAAGACTGATTTATAACGGTTTGATCAATAGATTTATAAAACTGCTGTGTTTCTATTCCAGTTTTTATGAATCGAAGTTCCAGGGATCAATTTTAGTAAAAGTGTCACTATTTTTTTTATCTTATTACTAAGAGTTAAATTTTCAGATATTCCAGCCTTTTCGTATAACGTTTAGTCCTTACTTTCACTATTATACAAAACGATAGAAAGCTATCGAAAGTAAAGCGTACAAATTTTCGTGTATAAATAGAGAGTCGGGACTTCGCAGCTCGTTCGCGTACGCGGCAAAATGGAACGACAAGAGTCGCGAGATTGAAGCAATTTCGACGGACGACCACCCTACTGCGTACACTATTCCATTTGGAGACAGCCGAGCGTGCAGCGTGTACACATTGTGCTCGTAGCCGTGGATAAGTGCACGCTGCGTACGCGTCGCGAGTACGCACAAATTTGTGTACATGCACACACATACCCGAACTGGGTTGACCCGCGCGTGGTTCAACCCACGTCGATTAATCGGCTTCACCTCGAGTCGACGAACTAATCTGTTTACAATATACATGGTCGGATCTAATGGCCGGGTGGACCCGATCGGGCGACACGCGATACATGATTATATTCCGGAAGTTACGCCGCGCCGTTCGCGCCGTTCCGCGGGAAATCGAATCGCGTCGGACCAGCTCGCCATCCGCTTCCACCTCGTTATTACGCGAAGCCGAATCGGATTAATAGCTACCACCGGACGGCACTGGCCCGGACATCGAACTAAATATAATTATCTGCGACGCGCATCGCGCGGTTAGCCGAGAGGAAGCGCAGCGGAAAACAAGAGAAAATTTAGCTGTACGAATAATAAATGAAACATATTTTCCTTAATCATCCTGACAGTAGGTCTATTAGAGCCACTCAATCATAAATCTCTGTCAAAAATGTCAAATTAATTTTCCTTATGTTGCATCTGCAAATTTTGATTATTCGTATATTAAAATATACTCTATCAAATATTAAAAAGGATCAAATTTAAATCAATATTCCTTAAAGTTAATAACGTTTTGTTAAGTTTAACTTCTTGTATGTATTTAATAAGTAATGAATTAAATTTTAATTATATTCCATTGTTTAAATTAACAACGTATCGAGTAGGATAGAAATAATGACGATCTTTAGAAATGATTAAAAATGAATGAAATTGGATAATTTAATATTAACAGTGTACTTAATATTCATTCTTTTTTATACGAATTATCATTTTGGTTCCTTGAAATTAATTAATGTCTTTTAATTAACAAATTAAATGGATTTTACAGACTCAGTGTTACTACGTTACAGATTTTAACGCCAGTTTCGGAACGTTAATGCATACACTGTTAAAGTATGTAATTATAGTTAATTATATCCACAATTTTAATTATTTTTAGTTATTTTTATAGATCGTTATTGGTTCTACTCGACATTAATTTAATTAAAACAATAGAGTTAAATAATTTAATACAAGAAAATGTATTAAATTTAATTCAAATTAGTTTATTATTCACTAAATGTATACGTTATAATTGTTTACTTTGAAACTAACTACACACTGTTAAATCTGTAGTGTCAAATTAAACTTAATTTAAGTCGCCGGCCACTGCTCTTACTTAATATATCGTTATTGTATACTAAAACAATGGTTAAATTTGAAACTATATAGTCTCAAATTTAACCATTGTTTTAGTATAAAATAACGATATTGAGTAGGAACAGTGGTGACTTAAATTAGATTAAATTTAATACCATACATTTAACAGTGCAGAAATAAATTTACATCTTGACATATATGGAAGTTGAAAATAAAGTATTATTTAAGTCAAAAGATTGGGTTATCATTGTTTCCTTCATATCTAACAGCGTAGGCGACTGAAGCAAGTCAGAGAAGTAGATATGCAAGATAATATGATTTATGCAAGTTGATTTTTAATTTTATGATAAAAAAGAGAATTTTGCAAAGATTCTTTGTAAAGATGATTAAAGAGAGGCTGGCGAAAGGAAGATAATTTTCGAGCGCCGTGCTGTATAACCGGCAGTATTAATATTTGCACACACACATACATACACACACGCCCACATACGAGAAAATTGAACAAGAGAGCCGAATATTATCTCAGCAATTAACTCGTTCCTGCACGTGTTTTGACTTACGCCGCGCAGCTTGCCTCGAAGTTTGGTTGTGGTAATTGCAGTATTTAGACATTATTGCGCAATAAATACACGGCTTCTCTCCTTTTCCGAACACCATCCCGACGTGCAGTCGAACACGATGCATTTGCGAGAAAGTTGTTTCCTTCTCGTTCTAGCGGGTAACTTTTATGTGCGATTACGAGGCGCGGGGTAATTAATTAGACGGTGATCCCGTGCTTGCAAAGTTCGGGCTTTCCTTGCGATTTCGCGGGAACGTGCGGCGCAAACAATCGCGGATAGTTATTTACATCGTTTCTTGTTTCGCGGCGACAGTCGCGCGCGACGTTAGTTATTAATTAGATGCCCACCGCCGCTGCCGTTGTTTTGCCCCCTCTTTTGACACGCGTTTCCACGTCCGTTCTCCAATGTGGCGTTCTTAGACGACCCGAATTCGCGATTTACGATGGGTAACTTCAGTAACTACGTCTATTTTGCTCGCGCGAAATCGGCAGATTGCTGCCAGGAAGGATGTATTTCGGGATCGGCAATCTTCCGGAAGACTCCGACGCCCGATGCCAAATTCCCGCGGGAATTGCGTTATCCATTTACCTTCTTCAAGCTAATCCCATTCACTTTAATTCCTTATAATTAGTAAATCTAACGTAAGCGTCTTTAGGAGTCGAAAGACACGCCATTAATTTCAAAAGTAGACTCGATTCATTCTTTAACGATTCTTTTTAATACTTTGAATTAAATTAAACTCATTGATTTATCCGTCTATGAAAAGAACGTTTTGAAAGTTTAATGCAAATGTTGTGAAATTCTTCATAATATATATACACATATACATACACATGTATACATATATTTTAATATATATATTTTTTAATATTAGTATATTTTATTTATTATAGTTTTAATTGTATTTTATTCTTTTTTCTCTTTTCCTTATTTTAAATTATTTATTTGAGTAAGAGAGATTCAAGAGAGAGAATTTAATTAATTATTGAATTCTCTCTTAATATACTGAAATTAATAATTAATGAAATATATTGTACTTTATGATATTTTAAACTGCATTTTTCGTGTATAAAATGCTTGACAGAAAGAATAACATAAATAATAAAATTCTTATTAAATTTAAAGATAACTTTTCTTGTACCAAACTCACATTATCATCATTCATCACTTCTACTAAAGCTTGCTCTATGAAATATTTATTATTAAATCATTTTCATATTCTTGTAAAATTTATAATAAGATAAATTTTGAACGATTGGATTTATGTATCTCACAATCATTGGTAAATAATAAGTATTTCATAATTATTTAAAACAATAAATATTTGTCTATACAAAAACATCAAAATGTGTCAACAAGTATATCTGTCTATGATATAGGGTCGTCAGCAGTTACAACGAAACCAACATTTAGCTAACTGTCAACTGAGGGCTAAGGTTCTATCAACCAGTGCTGGGCCAATACCGCCTGTTAGTACTTAGCACAAGTTATCATTCGGTATTTAGCCAATAGGTTGTCAGTACTACGCTAGACTCTGAATTGTGGCAACCAGCACTGGACCGATTATGTAAAACCTTGTATGGGATACTGTATTTCGTGAGTTTTATATGAATGCATTCTTGTATATGCATAAACAATCTATATATATATATATATATATATTTACATATACAAATATTCTAGAATTCAGTATTGACAATAACTTATTCTTGCTCATCCTTTTCAGAGATTAATAGATTTACGAAATATATATGTTAAATTTATTTATAATGTTTCAATGCTCTTAATTTGGTACGTACATACATGTATATATTCTACTCTTGTTTATATACCATATATGCACCTAACATAATTCTCTGACAGATCCATTATCCTGAATTAAAGTAAAATATAATGTATCTCTCACTCCCCTACATGATGCGCAGGAGTTGTGTTACGTATTTTAACAAGCTACGTCAAACTGCAGAATACAAAAATATTCAAATTATGCTTAAGATAATATTTAAAAAACACTGTTGTGCGCATGTCAGATAATTCTAAATATACGATTGCGTAAACGTACAAAGAAATAATAAGACAAATAATAAATTACATACCCTAGTTGTTCCGCCATTGTCAGAGATCTTTCAACCTTCTTCTACTTCTCATAGCACTAACATAACGTTCACTTGCGAAAACGATGTTAATTACAATCGCGCGGCACTTTGTTGTACGGCATTACCGATGTTAATCGTATCTTATTATAAGATTAATGCGAGGAAATATCATTTGTGATAGCTAAATAGCTAAGTGACTTTAATCCAACAAGCTGATTATTAATTGATCATATAGAATGGTTTAGTATGTCGAGTTGTCGCTATTGTGTTTCGATAGGTAATACGATACGCGGAGCAATTTGCGTCGCTACCTGCTTGTTCAACTGCCTTTGCTCGAATAACGACGCGGCGCGACGGTGACTTTAATAGGTTTGTTTTCTGTGGTTAAACTAATTACGTTGGAACTTAAAGTGAGATAAGTATAATATGTTTGATATTTAGCAAAGCGAGAAAGAGTTCTAGTGCAGTTCTATTACAAGAATAAAAAATATACCTATTTTTTTTTGTGTACGTTTTTGTGACGTTGGGTCACAAACGAATGTCGAGTGTCGCCTGCCTGTTCAACAAATTTTTTACCTATGTCATATTATATGTATATGCCGAATTATTATGCTCTTCATATTTTGAATTAATTTCGATAAACGAGTTGGTATCATACATTTTTATATTTTTATTTCATGGACTCGTCAAATAACGATTAATTGAACTTGATATTGAAAATGTTTTAAAAATTTAATGAAAATATAGCTTATAAATTTCTCAATTCGAGAGAGATATGTAATTTGAACAATTAAACACGTAAATTATTTAACATTATTTGAATAACAATTTTCCGAAATGGTTTAAAGAAAGTAGATTATTTGTTCTTAGGAGATATTAAATTTAATGTTTAAAATAAAACTGAAAATTAAAATTTATATTTGTTTTAATTAAAAAGTATTAATTAATATTTATTATATAATTTCTTTTAACTTTTTTTACTCAAAAAGAATATAATAGCGATTTTAATCAATCAAAAAATCACTGCGAAAGATGATGACCTAATTTTTTTCTGGTATATTACAATCAATATAAATTATAAGTTTAAGTAGTGTTGACAGATTGATTGATCGTATATGTATATAATGAATATATAATCAGTGCACACGAATCATTAACCTAAGGGATCTGGGCGTTATTTCATCAGTCATCTAAGAGCACACAAGAGTTCGTTGCAAAATGCGCTCTCCGCTTTCACGGCGATAAATAATCGTACGAGACCAACCGCGAACATTTATCGCGAACTGTGATTTGTGGAGGACCACTGGGGGACAGCGCAACGGGGGAGGAGACGGCGGAAAAGGGGGGGGTGGTCGAGAAATCATTTTTGCCGGCCGGAAAAACTGGTTTTTTTTTTATACTCTGCAAGATTCATTTCGCCTAATCGATTTTCCACCGACAGCCCCGAGACCATGCACATTTTTGCTTTTACTTTGCCGCGATGATATATAAATACGACAGCGGCATTCTATTTTTCTTCTCGATTAATTCACGCGGCGGGACTATCTCAGCGGAAATTCTATCGTGAGTTTACCACGATATTTTATTCGGAAGATTGGAAAGTTACGAATACAAACATATAAAAATAGAAAAGTATATGCTTTTCTTTCCCTTTTCAATCGCAGATATTAAAAAAAAAAAAAATTAAAGAAATTTTCGATATCGAATAGCTGTGGATGACCACATCGAAAAATAATTTTCTTCAGGTGTAAAGTGTATTAAAATGAAAAAAATAACTTCACTTGCTTCCTTTATATTTCAATAGTGAATAATAATATACTCTTCTTTCACAATAAATATTTATCTCCATTTAATAAAGAAAATGTACTCTATACTGTTAGATATCAAACGAGCAATAAAAACCCTTAAATTAAATAACGTTATTTTTAACTCTCATGTGTGTCAAATAAATGTATTTCTGTGATTAGTTTCAAAAGGTCCACTTAGCGCTACAAACATTTCGGAGCATTTGATTGATCAATCAGAAAAAAGAATTTTAATGAACCAATCAAAGAATATTGTAAACTCTTTAAAACATTTCTAGCATTATAAGTGCATCACAACCAAAATAAATACTGCCCATATTGGCATATGCATTTAGTAAATAATAAACTAAATTTGAGTCAAATTTAATACATTTTCATGAATTAAATTGTTTAACTCCATTGTTTTAGTTAAATTAACGATAACTTAGTAAGAGCAGTAGCGACCTATAGAAGTGATTAGATTATATTCTCTAAAAGTGAATCAGTGTATTATTATCGCAGATTCAATATGCAGAAATCATAACTTTTAAAAGTAAATCAATTTATTATTGCTGAAAAACAGTAAATATTCGTTGATGACTACATCAGTTGTAAGACAAGTCACTGATTCGCTTTTAGAGAACATAGATATGATTTGAGTTATTTTTATAATCATTTCAACATTTTAAAAAATATCGGTGTGAATTTAACCATGCAGCTCTACGTATATAATTCTCATAATGTTGATAGTGTAAATATTAACACATGATATGGATTTAAAATCCCTGATCTTTATGGCAATAGCGTGAATTTAAAACCCATGGTATTAAATCTAGATCATATTAGTGTTAACATTAATCAACACGGCAAGAATTTTAATTATAGAATTATAATTATAAGTATAGTCATCGCATGGTGTTAAATACACCGATATTATTTAGAGTGTATAGGTTACCATTGCTCTTACTCAAAATGTTAATTGACTCTACGAATTTAATGGTGTAGGTACTTCACTTGACATTCGCACGGTGATAATTCTCATATGCTGTTTACGCGAGCAATTTCTCTTTCCTTTCAGACGATTCATTCAAGATAATGATGGCAAGTAAGCCACGTGGCTTCGTTTAAAGTAACGTTCATTTATATAGAAAGCACGCGTGCTCGGCTGCAATTGCGGATATTCCGTCCGTGCGGTCGCACGAACGTACCATGCGGCCTGGACCGTCCGGTAATGGACGGGCGGGAAATAGCTTTCCGGTAAATGAACACGCGCTATGCCCCTGCATTCCGTCCCGGACGACGATTCTCGTCCTCGTGCGACCGAACAGATCGTTAACCACGTGACACGGACGATGCCGTCGACCTCCTTCCTTCCGTTTTCTCCACCGCGCACTGAGTGCACCCTGCATCCTGCTTCCTTCCGTTTCGTCATAAACTCACTACCTGACCGCGGCAACCCTCACTGTGATTTAAATTGTAATTTCGAAAGCTCGTTCCGCGCATCGTCGGCAAAATGTTGACCTAAAGTATCTTTATATCGTAAAGTATCTCTTTTATTCTAGGTATAGAATACTTAAACACAACTTTATAACACGATATAATATATATAATAACGACGACATATTATGGAATTTACTCTCTAAATTTCTTAGAGTGAAATCTATTTTAAAACATTGCCATTATTAAAAAAGAGTGAAAAATTTGCATTCTTGAACAAGAATGGCAGATTTTCACTCTTTTCTTTTGAAGTGAGATTTTATATTTTTGGAGATTCATAAAAAGAATAAAAATCTGCCAGTCTTGTTCAAGAGTAGAAATTTTTCCAAAAAAAAAGAAGTGAGATTTCTTTCCTTTGAAATGAATCTCACTCCAAAAAAAAAGTAAAAATCTGCTACTCTTGTTCAATAGTACAATTTTTCACTCTTTTTCAATAGTGGCAGTATTTTAACTTTTTTAAAGTGAGATTTCACTCCAAGAAATTCAGAGAATACATCTTAAAAATTTTTTGTTTTTAAAATACATTTTAAATTATAATAAAATCAATATCTATTATAATAGATACTGCAACGTTATATATAAAAAAAGAGCAATGGTAACTCAATTCCTTTAAATAAAATTTTATTGTTTTTAACTTTCATGTGTGTGTCAAAATGGAAATTAATTCATTTCTGTAATTAATTGCAAAGTAAACAATCTTAACATGGACAATGTTTACTTTGAAATTAACTGCAGAACTAAGTAAATAATAAATTAAATTTCAGTCCCATTAGTATATTTTCTTGAATTAAATTGTTTAACTCCATTGTTTTAATTAAATTAAAGATATGTTGAGTAGAAGTAGTGACTTACGGAAATGATTAAAAAGTCACTTAAATTGAATATAATTTAATATTATAGATTTAACAATGTGAAACCACAACGTATCGAATTTTCTATGTTCAGCACTTATTAAATGTTTTCTTTACTTGTAATATGTAAAAAATATCAAAATTAATTAATGTTATTATTGCATGTTTCAATTTGCTATCATTCAGAAATAAACGCAAACTTTTTAATTAGATATAATAAATACAAAAAGTTCAAATCTCGTAAACCGATGAACTTTGAATTTCTCCATTAAAGTTCCCTTCGCTATTACTGTAAATTAATTAAGCCAAGTTGAGAATGGATATATCAGACAGGGTTAATATCACGGTAGATTTATTTTCACGCGTCGTCGCCGACCAATTGACGTTCGAGTAAATCATTATCTACAGTCACGCTCATTCCTTCCGTGAGCAACAGGAGTATTCTAAATTCTACTTACTAGCTCTCACAACGGGCACTAGACCACGATTGTGGAATTACCGCGCCTGAAATTCCCGCACGCGACACGAGTTATTAAATTCTTCGATTAGATGGAGACGGGGATACACAAAAAGCTTAACGTTGAGCTCGTGCTCGAGCAACGGACAGTTTGTGGCCAGCCACAGGTGGGCAAAGCCGTCCATCCCTTTCAGCCCTTATTTGGTCCCCGATGATCCCTCGCGAGATTTTACCCGTGAGATATTAGTCAATCGATCAGCGTAAAAGGCCTCAAAAATCCCGACTTTTTTAAAGAAATATCTTACGTTCTCTTCATTACAGTAAAAATTATATAGATACAGTAAATAAATATATATATATATATAAAATTAAAAGAAAGATTTTATTGAAGTATTTAAAAATTTAGCTATATAGGATACAGATTTGAAAATAATTTTATTTAAATTATTAAAATAATTATGTAAGACACTCAAACTATTTGCTAAAATATCAAAACTTTTTGCAGTATTATTATTTTGATGGATCAACAAAATTATTTTCAAATCTGTAATTAGCTAAATTTGTAAATATTTCAGCAAAGTCGTTCCTTCCGTGTGACACGATAGTCAGATTTGGTATAAGCAGAAAATAAAAGTTGTTTTCAAATTTCTACCGAGAGACAATGCGGCGTTTCCTGTCATCAATTTACGGATACGCGGATGTGTTCTAGATCGACTGTAGGCGACGAAAGCCTCACTTTCAATTAATTTGGGTTTCGGGGCGTCCTATTATGTGCATTACGGCATTACAACGCGAATTCGAATGAGCAAGCGCGAGGCTGTGTCTGACGAAGTACGCGCCGTTACCACTGCCGCCGACTCGAGCCTGACGTTGATAGATTCGTCGTTGTACCATTAGGTAGGATAGACTGCGCAGTTATGGGATGCTTTATTACAATAATGGCCGCCCATTTTCCCGATGAACGACCTGAGTTCGCCTGCGGTTACATGGGATACGAATGCCGATGTTCAGAAACTCCGAGTATCGATACCATTAGTCATGCTACACTTGAAAAATTCGTATCGGTGCTATCAAACTCTTTACACATCACATTCTAGCACACAAGCAGGGATACTGGTCGCAGTTAGCGGATTCGCTTGCTACTTTAAAAAACAAAAATCAATGTTATCCGTTAATCCTTGGAAAAAACAAAAAAATTTTGTTAGACGAGAATATTTTTAAATACTGTTAGTTTATATTTATTATTTACTATTAAATGCTTCCTTAAATAAGAAGTTTTTTACACATATTACATTTTTTGTGTTTAGGAAATTGAAAGATTCATTCATTATCTCTGATAGTGAAAGAATTCGTATTAAAATCATGCTGATCGTTCAACGGATTTTTAAATAGCTTAAAATTGTAAAAATACCATATTTATTTCTATTTACCCTTATTTTTTTGTACTGTCGTGACAAAGACCATCAAAACAACGTCAATATCCGCGGAGTACGATCAAACACAAAAAAATTCAACTAAATAGAAAATGTCAACGAATCGAAATAACTGAAAATGCAATTGCCACTTCAATTATATGAATAATCCGAAAGTCGTTTAGAGAATCGATCAGTTTTTCGATCGTTCGTTAAACGAATATCGACAGTTCTAGTTGAAATGCATTTATAAAAATTTCGCCGCACGCTCTTTGTGACAAGATAATGGATTTTACTTTGTCGTAATTTTATATCGTTGATCAAGGACGATAGGCGTTCGTTCAACCACTGTTTTTCGCAAACGTTTTAAATTATTGAGTTTCTATGACGCGAACTGCGCTTTTATTGTAATTGCGGCCGTTGCACATGCTTTTTGATCCTACAAATTAAACGTTGTGGTCTACACGATAGCAAATGTATTTTTTTTTTCTAAAAACCACGATCAATATTGGTCGCCAGATGAAATATATATATGTCTTTCTAAAAATAATACATTTTACTCGGATTACCTTTTCCAAATACATTCCTTTCTCTCGTATGATCTTTCGTTTTTTTAGTTATTTTTTATCTAATCGCGCATTCTGGTGCTTTATGACGAGGTACTAAAAAATATTTGTTTCGCTATTTACATGAACCATTTAAATTACTCCGCTGCAATCATTCCGATATGTAATAAAATGCTTTCATATACATATATATTCGAAATAGCCATTGAGAGACCAGTAGTGTAATATGCGTAACGTCGCATTTTTCACAGGTATACGTTGAATTGGTACGTTCATGGCGCGTTTATAGCCCAATCATAATTGCTATTCGTTATTGCGCGATGTTTAGTACGGAGGTATACGGGCGATTGCCATTTGGAACCTGTCCAAAGTTGTTATCCAGGTCTCGCACGTTTTCAGTACGTCGTTACAGTATACGGCAAGCTACATACAAGCAATATCATGCAAATCTCGATTTCGTCGCAATTGCATCTTCCAAACAATTGAATTTGTACAGAATACCGAAATCTGATGTGATTCCTCCAATTTTATCCCATTTAAAAATTATGTGTATCTCTCTTTTAGATTAAATCGTGATCTGTTCCATTTGTTAATATTTAACGTTTAATGTAATAGAAGCGAGATATGTATTTGTGTGTTTCAGAATAAATGTTTAGCGGTTTTAAAATACAAACTTAAGACGTTTATTTACGTACCCTCGAAACTTACTCACCACTTGTCGGACTAAAATTATGAAGCGTGGGGAAATTTGATAAACGTGAGAGGCGAGAGATCGAATCAAATTTCATTTCGCTGCGACATTCTATGCGTCGTCAACGTGAAGTCATAACGAAAGCGCGAGGAGGAGCCGACTAACGAGAACGAATTTTATTTTGTGTTCGTATCCTCTCGGAGATAAACTCATTTTACGAGCGGGACAAATAGAAAAATCGTCGCGTTGTTTTCTCGCAAAAGTATGTCGTATGATATAAGCAAAGTCGCGGTCGAAAGTTTGGTCGTATCGTCAGAGATTTGTTGTTGAACAAATTGCAATTATTAAGTTAAATGTATGTCATTCAATTCTTAACGAGTGTTATTATCAATTGATATCCGGCAAGTGCCAAAAGATTATAGGAAAGAACAGTTTTATTAAAGTATCTAAAAATTTTATAGCTAGATACAGACCTGAAAATAATTTTATTGAGCCATCCAAATATAATTACGTAAAATGCTCAAGCATAATGGATAATGCAAAAAGTTTTGACATTCTAGCAACCAGCTTGAGCATCCTACACAATTATTTTGATAATCTAATGAAATTATTTTTAGATCTTACATATCTAGCTAAATTTGTAGATGCTTCAGAAAAATTACGATATTTTTTCCGTATATACAAAAAATATTACGTTTAGTTTATTATTATAAATAAGATTAGATCGTACAACCATTAGATAATATGATGATTTGATTGTAGTCTGAGACTATTTATACACTTGTAATTTTTTGTCAAAGATCGTTCATTAAAATAGTTTTCTTAAATTTTATTAAAATATAAAATTTATAAATTTTAATATAATAAATTTTATTAAAATATATATATTTTTTTAAATGGAGAATTCTGTCGAAAACCGACAGGATTATTACAAAAGACTTTTTTATATTAGATACAGTGAGTTCATGTAGGAATATGTTCTAGCGTTGAAAACTGGTGTGTAACGAGAGATGATTTCTTTGACGGTAGCTGTCACGTATAGCTTGCTGTCAAATGTCAGTTTCTGAGATAAACAAAAGGGAAATGACGCGATTGCGTCGGACAGTTGCATACGTCGTTTGCATCGATAATATTCCTTGTGGCTATGGAAACGTCGCCGTGAATGAAACTATTCCGGATTCGTATGCAAAATAGTCATCCCGATAAACTGATGTATAAAGAAGAACAAAAGATCCTTCGTCGCAAATATGCATTGACGAAATAAAATTAATAAGATAGAAAATAAAAACCTGAAGCCAATACCTTTGGCTTTTCAAATCTTTTGAAGTTTTTGAAACCGGTATTTTTCAATTGTAAAACGAGTAAAGGAGAATGGGGAAATTGCGAACACAGAGTAAACATAAATGATACTATTACAGTATCTAATAGAGTAGTACTATTGTGTATTAGAGTGATAACCTCTCATTGCCAGTGATAGTTTGATATTTAGTGCCGCACTGTAACATGTAACCATAGAACGCACATGCCGTTTGAGATAAATATTGTTACATGTTTTCGAGGATTTTGATGTTGGGAAGAATGGGGAAATTGTGAATAGGTTAAGGGAAAAGTTAAATAAAACCGACAATTATTTATCAACTATAGAAGTGTTTATTTAAACGATATTTTGCTTTAAATTACAGTAATTAATTATATATGTATTAATATTGTAATTTTAAACAAAAAATAAAATCAATTCGGCATTGCCTGGCAGCGAGTAATTTCAAACCACAAAAGTCTTGTTTTGATTTAAAATTATAGTTTATATTAATAATACTATACAAATATAATGATTGCAGTTTAAATAACTGGAGTATTATTTGAATAAAGACTTTTATAACTGATAAATAATTGTCGCCTTTATTTAATTTTTCTCTAACACAGAAAAAAAAATTTATTGACATCTCTAAAAACTTCACTGATTCAACAAATCTACAGTCGCGTAATATACGGACAGTTAGTTTTTTATGTTAAAGTAGTAAAGTTACACAGCTTAAGGGGTTATGCCTACCTGTAAACTTAAAAAAAATCGATTTTTGGATTTTGATATTTTCTTAAAGTACATACTTTCAAAAATATTCCCTATAAATTTCAAATCGATTCGACAAAAATTGACGAAGTTATGTGAATTTAAAGGTATACTGGTTTGAACGGTTGAAGCAGGTATTTTACATAAAATTGTGTATTTTTTTTTAAATTTTGTACAGTCCGAACTATTGGGGGAAAATGTAGGGGATTTGATTCTAGCTGTTAGGGATTTTTGGGGGATCCTAAGATATGTTTTAGGAGACACCTTTTAAAATCACTTGGCAAACTTCAAACGCATTTTTTAAATCGGTGACCAAAATATCTCGAGAACCGTTGCATCGATCAAAATGAAATTTAGTAGGCTTCTTTAATACTACAAAATCTAGCGTATTTTTTTTTACTGATAAAAAAACGAGTGAACTTTGGTAGAAGAATCGTACCTTCGAATTTGAATAGTCGCCATTTTGTTGCAAATTAATTTTAAAAAAAAATGGACGATCGGGCACTAGATAATCTTATATATTAACTAAATTTGTTGGGCTTTTTGATTTGAGATAAACCAGCTCAAAGCTAGAATGGTCTCGCAAAACGCTTCTAGAAAAAAACGCTTCTGGAAGATTACTCACATCTTCCTTATTTATCGACATTTTGCAATAAAAAAGATACTGAATTATCCTCGAAATACATATATTTAAAAACATAAACATTCATTTCAAAAGCACTTCAAATTTTTTCAAAATAAATTCCCAAGAATACGTGTTTTTCCGACCATACAGGTAGGCATACCCTTTAATAAAATTAACGAATATGAATAATCATATTTGTTATAATAATAGAGAAACTAGTACAGCAAATTTATTAACACAGCAAAAATGACTTTCTATGAAAATTAATATATAGATCAACATTTTTTTAACAAAACATGCGGCTAAGACGGCGCGTGCTTTTGGTGCTGTAATGAAGAAAACATATTACATTAGCAATTTTCATTGTAGCAAAGATTTAGCTAAATTAGCACTGATAATTGCTTACAGACATGATTTCTTTCTATAAATGTTGAATTCGTGCAGCAAGCTATAGCTTTGCTGAACCACCTAATCTATTTTTTCCGTGTTCGCAGTTCCCTCACTCTTTCTTACACGATATTTTTTGTTTTACTGAAGATCGGTACTTTGCCCAAGATCGCTTGATTATGTGTGATTTGAAAGAAATATATTCTCCCATAAATCAATGAATCGACTCGCGTGGTTAGCTAGGTCCTCGAGGATTCCTCGTGGCTGCACCGGTGGCGATTAACCGTCGGGCTAATGCCAAATGCCTACACATAACATCGGACGCGAGGATAATATCGGATGCATCGTGCGGTCGATCGGATGGGCAGCCGTAAATAAACGGATAACGATAGCTCTCGTATCTCCGCGGTGCGAGCGTGAACAGACGTTCCCGAATCGCGCGTTTACGCACAACGGATTGGACAGTTATGTAATTTCGAGATGGAGGCGAAGCGGCCAAAGCGATATTGAATCACACGGAATTATGGAGAGCCATATGCGCGCGAAACGAGAGACTCGTACTTTCATTATCTTGTACTATCGCACCAGCGGGCGAGATATCTTGCATTTAAGATCGTGATTATGAGAGAAATACAATAGTTTTTATAATGATACTCTATTAAAAGTTGACAAAAGTGTGTAAAAATAATTATGAAATAAATTCAAAATAAGAGTAAACCAAGAGAGAATTAATATTACCAAAATTCGATATAATTATCATAATTAATTTCAATGAAATCGTCCAAATTCACTATTAAAATTAATTTAATTGATATAGAATGTTTCCCTCTTCCCCCGAGATGATTTACTATGATAGAATAATGGAATTGAGTTCATTAATTTGCAAAATGATTTTAATTAATATTGCACTTAAGTTCTAAATTTAATGTTCACATTTTTTATTGCAAGATAAAATAAGATGATTTTATGACTCGAAGATAATTTCGCGACGCGGGATAAAATTTAAATCTCCTAAAATTATGAACGAAAAGAGTCTTGTTATACTGCAAGGACGCTATGTTGCGAAGGTTTTACATGGCGTGAGGCTTTTCCATTTTATCCTTTTAATTTCGAAACCGGTCGCCTAAGTAAGCGTGTTACTTTTGCGTACGTTCTCTCGCTGGCGCATCCAT
The DNA here is from genome assembly GCF_001594075.2 of Trachymyrmex cornetzi. NCBI lineage: Eukaryota > Metazoa > Arthropoda > Insecta > Hymenoptera > Formicidae > Trachymyrmex > Trachymyrmex cornetzi. The sequence goes on from NW_017296059.1 coordinate 2,081,235, forward strand.
GCATCGCGCAAGCTATCGGAATCGAATTAATGTCCCTTTACGTTCGCGCAAGGACACTTCAGACCGGTACAACCAATCCAAATTGTTACGCCGCGGCTCAAAGGATCGTTTCGGGCCCTTGAGCAAGGCCCGCCCTGATGACGTTCTCTATACAATCACCAGAGCTGAAACGACGTTTCACTAATATACTTTAATTTTCGGAAAATGTAATTGTCGATATTGCTTGATGAACTCTTCGGATAATTGACTAATTCAATATTTCGATTAAAGTCGCGCGATAGTTTCTATATTAAAATCATGATATTCAATGATTATGTTATATATATTTGCAATATCCGGAGAAAACTTGTTATTTCTAAAGAAAAAATATTATTAAGTGATAAAAAATCATTTAAATCAAAATTGCAGAATAATTTTCTCTTTTAATTTACTCAAAGTTTCTCATCATAATTTTTATTATTATTAATTTAATTTTAACTTTAATCAATTTTATATAACAGATTTTATATGGCATGAAAAATTACTTTAATACTTCTATAAAAGAATGATATTTACGTGGTATGGTTTTTATAACCGATTTCAACTTGTTTCTCAGAATGGAATTTCTTGCAGTTTCGTGTAAAAATAGTGTTTGCACGATTCTCAAGTCCCAGCATCTAGTATTATTGGTTTCGACAGCGATACTGTCCACGTACCGGCGATCATATAACGGCGAAAGTATCAACTACGGTTATTTCCGGCTGTTTACTTCCACGCCGCGTGGTCAACGCAAGCAATTACACTGTGCAAAGTTCAGTCTCAGCTGCTCCAATTTGCACTCAGCAACAGAAAGGAGGCTGTTACGTACAGAGTGGATAGCGAATGCCTACCCTTTTCGAAACATTTGGTATAAGTGCTCTCCCTCTCCCCCCCCCCTCTCTCTCTCTTCCGTGTAATTTTCTGCGGACTTCCGGATATAAATTAGAAAACCGAAAGCTTGTGTGACCAAACGGAACTATTTGGAAACTATAATTTGTTTTTCCGAGAAATATCATTTTGCGATACTGCTTTAACTGTGTTAAAGAAATATCGATTTCGAGCTGAATAAAGAATTAATAAAATTGTGAAGAGAAAAATGAATTATTAAATGATTGACAATTCGCCAATTTAGTATTTATTTATATGTATTATATATAATGTTCAACATTATATATATTTATACATAATAATATGTTACTTTTAATATATATTTTAAGATCTTGAGAAGAGAGAAGATTTACTGCTATTCAAAATTTCCATTTTAGAATTTACATCTTAATTTCCATACAAGTTTTAAAAACAAAAGAGAATGATCAGGTAATTATTTATGGTTCACTATAACATTTTATCACGGTTGGACCGTTCATTATACCATGTTGTTCTGTAATACCGCTTAACGTTTATTAACGTTTAATAACGTTTACAGCTCGGCCCGATGTTCAACGTTATCTGATAGTCTTGCACTACACTCATTTAACTTTTTAATGGATAATGAACCTGTTATCATGTCTCCCATTCCATGGATATTTAAATTTGTTGGCTAATTATACAGACTTTATTTTTGCCTGATTATTACCATGATTTCGGTATCATAAATGGCAGTGTTTTCCCATAGGGAGTTGATTCAGCCAATTTTCGGGAAGCATATCTCTTTACACAGCATTTTATAATACGATCGGTATACAATGAATAAATATGTACTTAGCAGTATGCATTTGGGCTAAAACAGCAACAAATAATTTGCCAAACTCTAGCTAATGGCTAATTATAAGTAATACAAACAATTGATCACTTAAGTTAATTTCTGAAATTACTACAATATCCCAAAAAATATGCATATTATATATAATAATGTATGTTGTTCTATAAACAACACGTAATATTCAAAGCTGTAATAAAACGCTATATAAAATTCATTAAAGATGTTAATTTAGGTATCAAATGTATTTTTATAAAATCGTACTGCTTTTTTTTCGATTTTTTAATTTCTTCGCTTTGAAAATAATCGAAGAAAGATACACACATATATGTATATGCGTTACGAGCTATTTTCTTTTATAAGGATGACCAAGAGACTTACAAGGATCACTCTTGTCTAAAAACAACCACGTGAGGTGCCTGTTATTCGAACGTTCGAATGAAATTTCAATCGCTTACCCGAGTGTTTGTCACAAAGAAAATTTCGTGCCTGCTTTTAGGAGAATTTATCGGTATAATCGGATTCGTTCTTTCTCCCGGCGTGATAGTTGGCAAAAGAATCATTATACCGACTGGTGTTTCGGAAAAAATTATGCACGCTTACGTTAAGCATTAGAACAAATTCTTACCCGTATCGAATTATTAATTTTTGGAATACACTGAAAACATACAAGGGATCTCGTAATCATTCGTTTTTTTTTCTAACGACGACGATTAAATTTCATGAAAATTTGAAAAAAGAAATTTGTCAACATAAAAAATGCAACAAAAAATCTGGCAAATATCATTTTCAAGAATGCTCGTAATTGATTCACATTCGATACCGCGAAACCAATAAAATAATTTTTTGAAACTAATATTTTTATGTAGTCTTGCGGTACATACGTATACAGGGTGTTTGGCGACTACCGCATTTTTTGTCATACGTGGGTAGAACAGCCTATACTGAATCAAAAAGTCCTGTACCATTTTGCGGTGTCAGCAATAGTTAACAAGATATTAATTATTAAAAATTGCAAAATATTGGTCTTGAATAAT